>NC_056735.1:1305564709-1305777405 GCF_019279795.1 Protopterus annectens
TGATATTTTAAGAATGAAAGAACATTCTACTAGTCAAAATGTTATTCTGACATTGCCCTTTTCAGTGGCTTGTGTATATATTTCTATTTATTTAAATGTATGTTTAATGTAATGGATGTGTCTTTTCATCTTTACACCCAGTAGCACTTTTGATGCTTAAAGGCAGTGCAATTTCAACAATGCTTACAAAATCAAAAAGGAAGGACTATCTTTCTCATGTGAATATGTATCGAAAGAGGCTGCTGTGTTCTGGGATTTCACGTTGTCCAGCCTACAGTGGTCTCAGGGTTACAATAAACTAGTTCACTGCTGCTCATGGGTTCATAGTTTCATAGGTGTTTACTAGGCTAATGACCACAGGGGCCTTTTTAAGCCTATTCATGCAGCCCAAATCTCTGGCAAGTTCTGACACCCTTGATAAGTTTAAGCGTGGGCCTGGGAGATGAACCATTTACAGGTTACCTGTTTACATTAGAGACATAGGTGCCAAACCAGGGATGAATTTCTGGTTTCCCATCCAATTGTCCAAGTTGCACTTGAATTGGGTTAGGGAGGAACTCTGCTTCACATGGATGGGGAGCCTGTTCCATAGACAGGGTAGTCTCTGGGATCCATACCTATCTCTCCAGCAGGTCCAATTCATATCACAGGCAAGGTTTAAGTCTTTAGAATGGGTAATTCTGGTACTGTTTGTTTTGGGGATATGCAGGAGGTCCATCAGAGTGGAGTCTGACATTGCCCTGTATACCAGGCATAGATCTCCCCTCAAAAGCTTATAGGAAACAGAATACAGGGATAGGGCCTTGAGGCAGTCAGCATAGGACGTATTACTTACACCTTGTATTGTTTTAGTGGGAAACCTCTGTGGTCATTCCAGTTGTTGGATATGTTTGGTTAGTTAGGGGGCATTGTACTCAATGATAGGTCTGATGAATTCCAAATACAGTGGAACAATGACTTCCTTGGACTTAGATGCCATACCTTTGTTTATAAGTTGCGCAACATAGAATGATTTCCTCACCACTGTTGACAAGTGATGATCAAAGGCTAGATTACTTTCTCTATATGTCACCAAGTCCAAGACTACTGGGTCAACTCTAAGGTGTGTGTTGTCAATATGTTAGTTACCAGCGATGGATGACTTCCCAAAGGATACTATTATGCATTTCTTGGTATTTAGTTTTAGTCCATGACTCTGACACCAGTTATTTGTCTGTGTCAGCCCCTCCTGGAGAACATTTGTGTCAGTGTGAGATTCAATGACAGCTCCTAATTTGCAATCATCTGAAAATGTAGTCAGCCAGAGACCACTGACATTGGCCTTGACTTCTGAGAAGTAAATGTTGAAAAGGAGTGGTCCAAGGACTGATCCCTGAGGCACTTTTGACTGGACTCTTTGTAGAGGTGGACTCCCCAATTTTAACTTCCTGGGTCCTGTCTGTGAGCCAGTTGGCTATCCACCGGGTGACATACGGGTTTGTATCTAACCTCTTGAGTTTGTCAACAATGCCCAAGTGGGGTATTGCGTCAAATGCTTTGGCATGGTAAAGGTAGGCAGTGTGAATGATTTTGCCCTCATCCATTGCTTTGGTGACCTTCTCAAAGAAGCCCATCAGGTTGAGTAGGCATGATCTGCCCTGGACAAAACCAAACTGGGTTGGATCCAGTGTCTGAAGGTTTATTATATCTCTATGGATCATTTCCATGGCTTTACATATAAGACTAGTGAGACTTATGCGTCTGTAGTTTCCAGGGTCTGTAGATGGCCCACCTTTCTGCAGAGGGATGACTGTTGCCTTTCTCCATTCATGAGGTATGAAGCCTGTTTGGGGGCTACAATTAAATAGTAATTCCAGAGGCCCTGATAGGTCATGTTTCATGCTATTTAGAAGGCATCCTAGGATATTGTCTGGGCCCATTGATGCAATGTTCTTGGTCTTAGAGAGAGCATTAAGGACCTGTTCCCTAGTGATAGTAGGGGAGTTATATTTGATGATATTTCCTGAGGAAAGGTTGAGGGGGGGGGAGGAGTAAAGTTGGAGCTGAATTTATCAGCCAGGAGGTTTGCTATATCTTCTGGCTCAGTATAGGTGGCTCCATTTACAGTGAGCTCTGCATATTATTGTGTATTACCTTTGAGGTTGCAGACATAGCTAAAGAATGCTTTGTGGTTGTCCTTGGCCTGGGAGGCCATACTTACCTCAAATTTGGCTTTGGCAGACTTTATTTGTCCTCTGAGTTGTTTGTTTAGTTTGATAAGCGTGTGTTTATCCTGTTGGGTGCTCCGCCTCCTAATTTTTGCCATGAGGGAAATGGGTGGGTGTATGGAGATAAGACTCAACATGAAAAGATGTTTGGCAGTCTGTCCAGCAGTTAGTGCAGAGGAGTAAGGCTATGAGCTGATGATGAGCTACTTCCTGTAGTTCAGGGTTTGATACCTTCAGCCTCCATTTGCCTACTGTGTCACTCTGGCCAAGTTGGTTAAGAAGGAGATGTGCTGGTGCAGTTAAAAAAAATTGGGCTAAGACCCCTCAGCCATCTCCTGGACTGCATGCCTAGTAAGCACCAATGGACTTTCATATGTCTGGCTCTGTGCTTGTTGTTGATGCTCCATTGAATATCATAAGAACCAGTTGCTGGATTTTTTTCATCCAGTAGTCACACATTTGTTTCACTCATATCTGCTCACACTGCAGTGGACTTTCCCAGTTTTTCTTCAATCCCATAAATCGATAGGGATTAGTGCCAGGCAGTGGCAGCTGGTGACTTCAAATCAAAGGGGGGCTGCAGGAGACAGCTGAATGGATGGGGTCAATGGGAAGGGGAGTGGCTATGCTTAAAACCACAAAAGTGTTAACTTTAATTAAATACTCTGCCCTGGGTGCCAAACCGTCATTATGAGAATCCAATCAAAACAAAATGAAGTGTAGAAGAAAAAAAAATATTTCAATGCATTGGCTGCATGACAGCTTACTTAATATCTAGATGGAAACAAAAAGGTTGTGAGGCATGAAAAAATAAATTACTTTTTAAATACATTACTGGAATGCCAGTCAAAATCAAGTATAAGAAAAACAAGCAGTACTCAACTCAAACCACTTCTCCTTGCACTGCAGTTCTAATTATAATTTATATTCAGCTTTATTAAAGTGCCAACTAACATGCTGAAAGTAGCAATCTGTGTGATACCCCCACTTGTAAAAATGTTTCTTATCCAAAAAAGACCTGCTGCCTGACAACAACTATCTACTTGTTTCATGGCGAAAACATGATCAAAGTAAAAAATGAAAAGCAAACAAGAAAAAGGCTCAAGATACATTGCTTAAAGGATTACTGCACAGGTTATGGACCACACACAATAGATTGGCATTCTGTTTAGTGTGCAGGTAAAGCCTGCAAAGATGACTGCAAGTCTCCAACAAATGTAATGAGCTTCTTAAAATAACGTAATCCTGTCCTTTATTACAAATACTGTCATATGCATTTCAGTACCAAAGGCTTATACATTATCTAGTTATGTAAGTATTATATGCAAGTAAGTATAAAGACGAGTACCAGTAAGAGTGAAAGGGAAGGTCTACAAGAGGGTAGTGAGACCAGCTATGTTATATGGGTTGGAGACAGTGGCATTGACAAAAAGGCAGGATTTAGAGCTGGATGTGGCAGAGTTAAAGATGTTAAGATTTACACTGGGTGTGACGAGGGTGGACAGGATCAGGAATAAGTATATTAGAGGGTCAGCCCAGGTTGGAAGGCTTGGAGACAAAGCCAGAGAGGCAAGATTACATTGGTTTGGACATGTGCTGAGGAGGGATGCTGAGTATATTGGGAAAAAGATGCTAAGGATGAAGCTACCAGATAACAGGAAAAGAGGAAGGCCTAAGATAAGGTTTATGGATCTGGTGGGAGAGGACATGCAGGTGGTTGGTGTGACAGAGCAAGATGCAGAGGACAGGAAGAAATGGAAACAGATGATCCGCTGTGGCAACCCCTAACGAGAAAAGCCGAAAGAAGATGATGAGTTATGTAAGTATTCCCTGCATGGCAATAACAGAAAGGCTTTCAATGTTAGCAGTTCTTTAACAGTATGCTTAGTAAAGCTTACTTGCATCTTACAAACTCAGACAAGCTTACCTGATGGTCATTAAAGCATTGCTACTTAAACACAGAGCAACAGGCACTTTCTGAGTAATAATAAGTATAAATCAACAGTATAAAAATATAACAGAAACCAGAACATTCTGCAAAATCAAGGACAGATGAAAAGAACATTCTGCAAAATCAAGGACAGATGGAAAGCCACTGTAGTACTTGTGTCTACCTTGGATGTGTGGGGGGGGGATACTCTGCACATTTACACTGCATAACTGCTCCTTTCCTTGCTTGGACACATCCAGAGTCACTACATGGGGGATTGCAACAAGTATGTCACAATTTGAAATGTCTCTGGCTGACTGTGATGGCCCTGACACATTTGTCATACCTCTCAACCTCAGAGCAAGAAGTCTGGACAAAGCCATACACAGAAGTGGGACAAAGGCCCCAAAATATGGACAGTTTTTAAATATTGCTCTTATTTAGAAAGTAGGTCTTGCATTAGTATGAATTTTTTGAAGGGTATAAAATCTGAAACTCAAATGTCTGTCATTATTTTCTAACTTTAGCCTTTAATTATTTGCCACTAATCTTCCAAAAAAACACAATTTTATGAAAAACGGACCAAAAATGTGATGTAAAAATAAAATAGCCACACAATACAGCTGGGAACCTGTCAAAGAAGGGACACTTTTTAATATTAGTACTGCTAACTTGAGCAGCTGACAAAATAAAAGAATCTACATGCATTTCTGAAATAAAAGTAATCTATAACTCTGATTATTACAGTTATTTACTGTAACCCCTCCACTTTTTCTTCCAAAATTGCCATTTTGCAGAAGATTATTAGGGGAAGAGTAACATTTTGAGCCAAAATCGGGGACAGTTGAGAGGTTTGGATATGCCTAATTCTATATAGCAATTTATTTGCACATACCTCTCAACGTGTTAATGCAGGAAATCTGGACAAGGCCAACTATATTGGAGGAACATATAAACAGTACTAAAAATTGCTCTTGTATAAACTGAGACAGTTGATAGACTAATAGGTCCTGCTTTAGCATGCATTTTTCTGAAGGTTATGAAGTCTGAAACTCGGTGTCTGTCATTATTTAGTGACTTAATTCCTAAATGATTTGCCAGAAAACCATAAATTTATGAGGAACAAACCAAATATAAGAAGCAAAAATCTATTCATTCTGCAAAAATCTGGGACAGTTGAGTGGTATAGTTCAGCCGGGGCTGCCTTTGAGTTTGCCCCCCCTTCCCACCTCACAAAATCATGGTCAAATGGAGCCTCCCCCCTGCAGCCATTCCAATGAACCATTACTTGGCTATTTCACCCCATTTACCATAAACACTAATGTTCATACTGCTTTACTTCTACGATGATTTGGACTTCATTTGAAAGTTTTATTTTGCATTTTTACAGCACAAACACTAATAGATATCTGCTAAACCAAGCAATGCAGTCTCACAATGAAAACAGACTTGGCATTAAAACTTCTCTGCCCTTGAAACCCACATTCAAAGAAAATACATTCTGCCAGTGGCAGATAAAAATTAACTTTGGGCTGTTTTCAAATCACACGCCAATGTTGCACACAAAACATACACACTCTCTTTGATACACCTTCCTGATTGTATTAAATGATATTCCTTGTATAATACAGTACAGTTTTAGAGGGCGTTTTAAATTTATTGTTTTGAACATTTTTCCAGTAAATAATGAAACAAAATGCATGCACCAATAATGACAAAACTGCCCAATTCAGAACATTTTCCATCATAAAAGTCTACTCAAACTTCTAGAGTCCACCAGTATCAGTAAATATGCACAATCTCTGAAGAAGTAAAAGTCACCTAAATAAATCCACATTAAAGAGCTCTGTAACTAATGAAGAGTTTTCAGCTAGCAAACAACTTTATATTTCATTGTTTCATCTACAAATATAGTGCCTGTTGTCCTCGAGGAATAAATTGCCTATGTTACACTAAAAAATGATAATCTAGTAATATCGCAATAGAGAATGGATGGCAAACTGATAGGTTCATAGTTACTAGATATCTTCGCCAAAAAGGACTGCAACATCCACCACCTTTGCAAAACAGTACAGTATCAGCAATGCATCTACCTACTGTGGGAGTAGCACCCACAGCCATCTGTATCAAAAGCAGGCACACTACCTGTTGTGCTATTAATAATGCAAGCAGACACAGCATAAGCAGCACTAAACTTTTGCTCCCCTGCATCTTTCAGCTCCTTGTAAAATCTACTCAACATTCAGATGTGTCTCTGAACTTTGCAGCACAAGAAATCTGGAAAAAGCCAAAATTCATTTGGGGGGGGCGGGGGGCAAAAGCCAAAAACCAGGGACACATTTTAAACATTGCCTGTATAATGTTGAAAAGTTGCTAGAGTAAAATGCTGTGTTACCACCATACATTTCACTTCCAAGTCTTGAACCCAGGACCCTGTGCAAAACAGTCAGAACAGCATACCACTATGCCAAATCAGCTGTTTTGTGAAAGAGAGGAAGACTGAAACTTAAATGGCTACCATTTAGTGAATTCAGTTCACCATAGCTGTCAACCTCTTAGCACATAACACCTGAACAAAGCCAATAATGGGGAAAAACAGCCCCCAAAGATATTCAGTGAATTCAGTTCTTACCATAGCTCTCAACCTTAGCACAAAAAACCTAGACAAAGCCAATAATGGGGGAAAGACAGTCCCCAAAATAGGGACAAATTTCAAATATCCATCTTATAAACTTAGAAAATTGCTAGAATAAAAGGTTTTGTATTACCATGTACTTTCTTAAGAATATGAAGTCTGAAATTCAAATGCTTGTCATTTTTATTTATTTCCCATTTGCTAATGAAGAAAGTCTGACTTAGAACAAAAGCCAGTTTTCAGCATGGGCCCAGGGAGAAACACTCCAGACACATGTCTTTGTAAGATGGGAGGACACCAGAGCACCCAGAAGAAACCCACACAAACACAGAGAGAACATGCAGACTCCACACAGAAGGCACCCTGGCCAAGAATAAAACCAGAGAACATGTAGCTGTGAGGCAACAGTGCTACCACTGCACTACTGATTGTGTAAAGACAGAAATACAGAAGCCACAGATTTTATGAGGAACAGAACAGAACAAATACGAGGCAAAAATCTGCACATTTTTTACAAATGATGGTGGGTAGGGAATTCAGGTTCTTGCCAACTAGTCCCAAGGTACAGGGTTCAAGCCTGATTCTCTACCCACCACCATATAGCAACTGGGGCATTTCACACACACACACACACACACACACACACACACACACACACACACACACACACACACACACTCTGAGCTACAGCAAGTATTCTTTCCTGCAGTTCTTCTGTAAAGCCTGCGCTGATGCGGATGTTGCAGCTTGAACATCCAAAGTCAGTAAACCCAAGTATTCCTTCCTGCAGTTATTCTGTAAAGCCTGCACTGAGATATTCCTTCCTGCAATGTGGATGTTGCAGTCTGAACATCCAAATGCCCGTGCAGAGCAAGTTCTTCCTGCAAGAGCAAGCTGGGTGCTACCCAGCCTGTGGATGTTTCAGTCCGATCCCCCGTCCAGTCTCTGCAGTTGTAACTGCATAAACATCTGGGATATGTTGCTGAATGCTTGTCTTCCTAATCCAGACTGCTGGTGAGACAGCCTGGATTCTGTGCGCATGCTCCAGACTGGTTCACCAGCAGTCCGGATATCTGAAATGCCACGAGTGCACATGCGCGGTGTGTTTTTGTTTTTATTTTTTTCTTTTCTTTTCTTTTTGTTTTACAGCTGGGGGGGGGGGGCTGCAGTCCTGCTGCCCAATAGCACGAGCCACCCCTGGTGCCAGGTGATGTGTCATCTGCCCTGCAGTGGAGAAGAGTATCGTCAAAAATGCTGGGCTGTTTCTTACTCCACCCACTTAGATCTTTTAACACCTACATTTCCTTTACAAATGTTATTAGTTGGCACAATGGATGATAACATTAATGAATCCTTACACTGATAAGATGACAATAAAATAAGGAATTTTTTCCTTTAATGAGTTGAACATTTTCACCATACCAACTTCCTATTCCACTAGTGCCTTTCAAGAAGATCTCCGTAAATTTGCAGAGCTGTTACCTGGAAATGCGTTATTGGGCAAGTCAGTAGCTAGGTTTCAGAACAGTCCTATAATTCTATATATTATGTTATATATCCTATATATATGAATCTGAGGACAGCTTTTTTTCCTGTGAAGAAAATATAGATAGCAATACATATAATGCTTATTGTAAAATTGATGTTTCTCACATCCCTTCGTTTAATAAATTCATACCACCTTTTGTCAACCAACGTATTATTCAATTTGGTTCTATGTTAGGTTTTGGTTGTGAGAACATTTGTGACAATATAAAGATAAATAAAAGTGAAGTTTCTTACAATTTAACTTTAAAAGAATGGTATGCTTTAAAAGAACTGAGCGATAGAACTGATATAGTTATCAAGCCTTCAGACAAAGGTATTAAGATAGTTGTTATGAATGCATTACAGTATTATAATATGTGCATGGATCACCTAAATAATACTGAGGTATATGAGAAATGCATTAAAAGTAAATATGAATATGCAATAAGTGAATACAGAAAAATATTGGATAGGAGTGTTAGATTGGGATACTTTACAGAAAGGGATGTAAGAGACAAATTGTCTAGTTGTAAAAGTGAAATAGCTGTTTTTTTCTGTCTGCCTAAAATGTACAAAAGTAGGGTTGAACCACCAGGTAGACCTATTATTTCTGCATGTAATTATTTTTTACATAATGTCGGGTTGGTATTGCATGAGATTTTATTACCTTATGTTATTAGATCCCCGGCTTATATTAAAAATAGTTTAGATTTTTTAAATAAAGTTACCTCTTTGGCATGGACAAAAGAGATGTATTGAATTGTGGTTGATGTAAAAAGCCTATATACTTCCATCCGGCATAGGGATGGTTTAGAGGCTATCAAGTTTTTCTTGGAAGATAACCCTCTAACATGTTTTGTTGTTGAAATGATAGATTTTTGTTTAAAGAATAATTATTTTTATTTTGATAATGTATTATAGAGACAAAAACAGGGTACAGCAATGGGGGCAGCATTTGCCCCTATGTATGTGAACCTTTTTATGTCTTTTTTTGAAAAGAAATTTTTATTTAACTTAGATTTTATTAAAAGGTATTTACAATTTTATTTTCGTTATATCGACGATTTGATTTTTATTTGTGAAGGTGGTATAGAGCAGGTAGATAAATTTATGTCGGATATACATAAGAATTCTTTTGGTCTGGCATTTGATGGACTTCAGAAAGGTAATAGGGTGATATTTTTGGATCTTATTTTGGAAGGCACAGAAAAAGGGAATATTTCTTTTAAAATACATAGGAAGTTTGTGGATGGTAACCAGTATTTACATGCTTCAAGTTGTCACCCTCCTCATGTGTTAGAGGCTTTACCTTATGGTGAATTGGTCCGTGTGTCGAGATTGTGCAGTGAATCAAACATTTTGGAAAAGGAATTGGAGGCAACAAATTGTATGTTTTTACAGAGGGGTTATGCACCGAGTATTTTGAAACAAGCATTGGTGAAATTAAATAAGGAAAAGGGTATGAAAAGGATGTTGCTTTGTGTATTAGAAGGAACGAGTTTCATACCAGAAGTATCTATGAGAATAGACAGGCAGGAAGAGATACTCTTTACTATGTTTCAGTGTATAATGTGAAGAGTGAGGAAGTTAAATCTCTTATAGAATACTATTGGAAGTATTTGCTAGAGGATAGAGATCTGGCAGGTATTCTTCTGAATAAACCGCTTTTCTCATTTAAAAGGGGTAGAAATCTCAAAGATATGGTGGTATGTGGAAAGTTTCAAATGCCTAAAATAGGTATACCTAAGAGGGTTATGAATTTGGGAACAATTAGTTGTAACAGATGTAGTATTTGTACAAATATTGTCAAAACATTTAATAGTATAAATGGAATAAAATTTGAGCCTAGGGGGGTTTATACATGCAGAATTAAAGGGGTAATCTATGCACTTAAGTGTCCTTGTGAACTTTACTATATAGGGGAGACAAAGAGAAAATTCCGTATTAGGTTCATGGAACATGTTAGGGATGTGAAAAATAAGAGAGAAAATAAAATAATTGCTTCACATTTTAATACATTTCATAATGGTGATGTGTCTTTATTAAAAGGCACTGTTTTGGAAAGTGTGAAATGTTTATTTGATGATGAAAGTGTTTTGAGACAAAGGTTGCTGTATAAAGAAAGCATTTTTATTCTAAAGTATAAAACTATGACACCCACAGGGCTCAATAATGAACTTAATTGGAAATGTTTACTTTAAGACAGGATTTTATTATTTAATTGTATATTTTTTTAATTGAAACAGGGTGTGTGTTACTAATTAGAAGTTTCTATATAAGAACATGTATTTTGCATTTTCAATGTTTGATATTCCTTGAAGGTGGAAACACCGAAGTGCTAGAAGAAAATAAAAAGATTAACTTTCTGCTTGTGCCCTTTATTTCA
The DNA here is from genome assembly GCF_019279795.1 of Protopterus annectens. Taxonomy (NCBI): domain Eukaryota; kingdom Metazoa; phylum Chordata; order Ceratodontiformes; family Protopteridae; genus Protopterus; species Protopterus annectens. Next base: position 1,305,575,395 of record NC_056735.1, read on the forward strand.
CAGTCGGTGAATTTTGTTGGGGACAGAGTTGTTTTATTTTGTGTGGAAGAAGGAGATCTTGTTGTTTCTATAATCCTATATAGCCTAGATTGGGAGAGGCTGAGTGCTCATTCACAGCAGTCTTCCCCCAAAGGATAACTTAACCTCATACAGAGGTCTAGTGGTGATGCTGTATGCATCAGTGCATGCTGAAAGCAGCCATGTACTAGAATCATTACCTGTCCCATTTCTTTGGCTTCAAGAGAATTTGGTGGAAAGTGTTTTTCTATGGGAAGCTGGAATAAGGTCACTCCTCCTGTCTTCATTTGTCAGCCATCTGTGCTAGTCATTTCTGGTACGGGAATATGATTTTATGCTGTGGGTCTCTTGGAAGCATGAAACTGGTGAAACTGCTTAGTGGATAAGTAATTAGGCATTCAGAACATACATCTTGCAACTGTTATGTAGGTACATGCTTTCCATATACCAGTATCATTGCAGATTACAGACCTGTCACTCATTGATGATACCAGTGAAGTAATGGATGAGATATCTACAAGGGGACCAGGACATGAGTGGAAGAGGGGCAAAGAGCACAGAAAATGCTTTGGCTAAGTGTATTTTATTGTCTCCTACTTTTTTCTGTTATAGTTAGTTAAAAATATATTTTAATTACTCTTCCATTGTTCAAGAATTCACAGCATAAACTGAAAACACCTAACACTCACATAGCTAAGCACATGGAACAACGCCCTCCATTTGTAACCAAGTGCCAGTTACTTATCCAGACATTGTTTTTATTGAAGTAAATCATATTTTTGTCATTAGCGTGCACTCCCACACTGATCCTGGTTAAACATCACTACAAATTTCAGTTCGCAAAACCATACTTTGCAGCCTTCAGACATCGAAAGGAGGTACAAGGATTTTACATCCAGCCAGTAACTGGGATGCCTAATTAGCATAAAAGAAGTACACTGAATAGCACATAACTCCTCCTACTTTCAAAATAGATGGTGGATTACTACTGTGTAATAGATGCTTAAAAAACTGAAAGTGACAAAAATGGTGCAAAAAATAAGCAGTCACTGTGTAAAACCTCTGTTTAAATTACTGATGCTGCCACTATGTGAGAGCTGCACATGCGCAGTTTTACTGGTGGCAAAAATCTCACATACAAACAAGGTTGTCAAGAACACACAAACTACATTCAGTACACTATGCTGAAACACTAAAAAGCCATCTTCCCAAACCTTAAAAAACCTGCTAAGCTTATAAATGGCAATGCCTGTCCTCATCAATCTCTAAAGCAGTTACCAAAAGCAACACCAAACACCACTCATATGCCTACACCCAATGGAACCACAAGAACAAAGCCCGTAAGGCAAGCAAACACATTACCCAGGACTTTTGTCATAGGGACTCCATTGTATGATACACAAGTTCCCCACTCACCAGACTGAACAAGAAGATAACAGGCATTTGCTTATCTGGAGCCAGGCTCTGCCAAAAAAGTTACACATGCACTCAAGGCACTACAACACAGATAACAGTATGATGCTTTCATAGTCTATGTGGGTGTTAATGGCCTAAAACGTACTTCCCTGGACATTATGAAGAGACACATTATTGATGTCTCTGAATATGTGTCTCAGGAAGGTATGTGCCTCATATTGAACAACATTCTACCTTCACCAAGAATGATGTCCAAGTACGAACAAAAGAGGATTGACTTCAATAATTGACTTAGTTTCAGGTGTCTTTCCAAAAGGATTCAACATTTTTCAGCATGGAAGGACATGGTTAACAAACCATGTTGTTTTGCAAAGGATGGTCTGTACCTGTCTTCCCTGGGCTTCCAAACATTGGCTAAAAATTATCCACCCCATTACAGCCTTTTTAGGCAATGCCAAATTGAGAAACCTACCAACACAGCAAATACAACCCAAAGAAACCTTCTAAAAGTGATACTGCTAAATGCTAGGACCCTAAACAAAAGCACTCAACACCCTGCAAGCTGTAGTCACTCTGGAGAATATAGATGTCTGTGCTGTTACTGAGACATGGTTTAAATCTGCAGAAAGTACTCTGGCTGTGCAAGGATTCATTGCCTTCCACACATTGAGGTGATCAGCTGCACAGACAGGAAGAAAAGCTGGAGGAGTTGCAATCTATATTAACAACAAGCGTAACTACTTTCGTTAAACAAAAAGATGCTCTGGAATTTATCAGCATGCAAATCACCATAGACAAAGTCTCATACCATAGCATAGCAAACTATGGGTTACCCTCTATGTCCCTAGAATCCCATAGCTCATACCGAGACCTACTGGAGACACTAACCATTAAACCAAATACTGTATTCATGGGATACATTAACTACCCCTGTGTAGACTGGAAAACATACACTGCCTCATACTCACAGGGACAACAATTCCTCGACTTTATTAACACAAATACCTTTAGCCAGATAGTGTGTACACCCACCGGGGAAGGGGGGGGGGGCTCAGGCTTACAAATATGGGAGAGTGTGACCCCCCTGTGTCACTTCCTCACTGGTGAGGTTGGTGTCCTGTGAAATAAAAATCAAGTTGATAACCCTAGAAAACTCTGAAATAGGTAGGAACTATTCCAAAGCAAAATACACTCCATTAAGTGTATCAAAATTCAGTGTCCCTCCCAACCTAGGGTTCTCAACAACTTATGTGGAATTGTTCACAGGGACCCTGTACAACAATGTAGATGGTTGTATAGAAGCTGCTGTACCTACTAGAAATAAGCTCAAAACAAACTCTAGAAACAAGCCACGCTAGTGGCATCCTAATATTAATAGGGTATAAAAAAAAACAAAAAAGTAATGGCTAAAATCAGGAGTAAATAGAATTGTGTCTGGAACACACGGCAGGCAAACAAATGTCAAGAGCACTGTATTCACTATTATTTTATTGTACAAATAAGCGCTTTCACAGTTAATCCCAACACCGCTTCATCAGATAAATGAATAGATAAAAACAGCTCCATTAAATAGCATCAAGTACCAATCAAAAACAATTACCCCACCCATAATTACAATTACTAATCAAAACAATTACCCCACCCATAATTACAATTACTAATCAAAACAATTACCCCACCCATAATTACAATTACTAATCAAAAACAATTACCCCACCCATAATTACAATTACTAATCAAAAACAATTACCCCACCCATAATTACAATTACTAATCAAAAACAATTACCCCACCCATAATTACAATTACTAATCAAAAACAATTACCCCACCCATAATTACAATTACTAATCAAAAACAATTACCCCACACATAATTACAGTTGACATAAAGACAAGTACTGCCCATAGCCACAGTTTATAGACTACAAAAAATATATAAACACAACTAAAAATATATTTAATTGCACAAATGCATACCTAATAAAAAACAGAATGAAAATAAAACACAGAATTAGCCATTGGCTCATTTAAATAGCCTCTGTGATTTTGGAATGGGTTTAATCGGAACCTGACCATTAAGCCCCTTCCCCTTGTGGGCTTGCATCCTCATAATGCACTGAAGCTCAACATTTTCAGTGCGATTTCTAATATCACCCATTCTTAAAGATACATCTATCCTATCCTATCAATAACACGGAATTTAAACCAATGATGCTTCCCTTCAGCCATAACATGCTTGGCTACTGCATTATTCTCATACTTTACTTTATAGAGTAAAGATGTTCCCTTATTCTATCTTTGATTTTACAGTTACACTTCCCTATGTAGAATGCTGAACACTCAACACAGTGGGCTAGATAGACCACATCCTTAATATTGCAATCTGCTTGTACTTTAAAGTAAAACCTCTGCCCATCATTAGGGCTGATAAAACTGGCATCAGTCTCAATGTAAGTACAATAGCGACAGCCACCACAAGGAGTGGTACCTCTGGAAGTACAGTTCCCATCAGTACCAGTATGCCTGTCTGGGTAGCATAGTAATTGCTTAAGATTTTTCTTATTTCTATATCTAAACCTGGGCCTATCACCTACTACTTCCTTAATCTTATCATCTGTAAGTAGGATAGGCCAGTGTTTATGAAAAATTTCAGTAATGGCATCTACATCATTACTATATTCTATTGAAACAGCCAGTGGATAGGTATTCACCCTTGAATATTCATGGGAGTCATAATTCTCCCCAAAATATGGTCTCGCCTTAGTAGATCTCAGTTGTGTACTGACATGTATTCCTAGATCAACCTATCTCCTTCTATACCCCTTTCTATTAAATTGTACTTTCAAATTCTCTATCTCCTTGTTAAATCCCACATCCTTTGCAGTAAGTCTGGAGGCTCGCATCCCTTGCCACTTAATAATATTGCAAAAGACATGAGGCGGGTGCATACTCGTCCAATGTAAAAATTAATTCCTGTGACAATCCTTCCTAAGTAAACATGTATTAAAATACCTATCTGTTGATCTATCTACTCTAATATCTAAAAACTCAGTGGTGGATGATGAGTGGGTAACAGAAAACCTCAAAAATGAGGTAGTACCTTGTAAGTATTCTACAAATGCAGTCAAATCATTAACACTCCCTGTCCAGAGCATATAGATGCCGTCCAGATATTTATTGTAAAAACTAATGTTACTGGAGAAACAATGTCCACTGAAAAATAACGTATTCTCCCATTGTGCCATAACCATATTGTAATTATGGGTGGGGTAATTGTTTTTGATTAGTAATTTTAATTATGGGTGGGGTAATTGTTTTTGATTAGTAATTGTAATTATGGGTGGGGTAATTGTTTTTGATTAGTAATTGTAATTATGGGTGGGGTAATTGTTTGTGATTGGTAATTGTAATTATGGGTGGGGTAATTGTTTGTGATTGGTAATTGTAATTATGGGTGGGGTAATTGTTTTTGATTAGTAATTGTAATTATGGGTGGGGTAATTGTTTTTGATTAGTAATTGTAATTATGGGTGGGGTAATTGTTTTTGATTGGTACTTGATGCTATTTAATGGAGCTGTTTTTGTCTATTCATTTATCTGACGAAGTGGTGTTGGGATTAACCGTGAAAGCGCTTATTCCTACAATAAAATAATACTGGATACAGTGTCCTTGATGCTTGTTTGCCTGCTGTGTGTTCAGACACTATTCTGTTTTCTCTTTGGACTGGTTTTGTTTTTTGCGTCTGGATTAATTTGAGTGTTCGGTAGCTTTGTGGTTTATTATTAAAATCAGGAGCAGCAACTCCCATAATGATAGGAGCTCCCTAATAAAACTGCACAGGAAACTAAGAAGATTAATTTAGTCCTACAAGGCTAACTACAGGGTCAATATAGCATCGCAGGCTAAAAACAGCTACAATGCCTATGTCCAAAACCTCAAAGGCAAAACACACATCAGTGTACCGAACTGGGAAATACTTAATCATGTCCACCCTTGCTACTTCTGCTAAGTACACTAACGACCCAAAATAGCAATACATCATGAACACAAAGTAACTTATTGATTACATTTTACTTCACTAGAAAGGTGGTTCCTTATGGCTGGGCCCATATTTGAGAAGGCTGTTTCACCTATTGCATTATTGAATCTTGGCCTGGTGAGTATTAGACTTTCTTAGGGGGTAAGTGACCTTTCTCATTAGATATTGTCTTTTTAATGGGGGGCAGTAAACAGTTTCAAGGGTCTTACAGATTAATGTAGCTTGAGTTATTGGCAGCCAGATCACCTGCTTTAGTAAGATGCACTGATTTGCCAGAAGAGCAAGTCTGAATATTTTGTTTTCAGTGATTTGCAGTTTTTAGGTAATTTGGGCTGAGTGTAGTAAGAGCAATGGGTGACCATGTTCCAGTTTTGGTGTGAGAATACTTTAGGCAATGACTAGCCATGCTGCGGGAGATGGCAGATATGAAATATGGTAACAAAGTTGCATTTGAGTTATAAACTTAAAGGTGATATTTTCAGTGTGAAGAGAGAAACTGAGTGTAGGGTCTAAAAAAACACTGACAGTCCTGTACTCAAAAACTTTTATTTGGGAAACCACAACAATTAAGCACTTTCGTCAGCAACCACAGGCTGACTTCATCAGAATGTAGAGCTACACATTCTGTGGCTCCGTAACACCTCCACTATGCATTAAAAAGAAAAAAAAGAGAAAGAGAAACAGAAGAAAAAAAAGTTGACCAGAGCCCTTAATGCTCTTCATCCCAAATACGAGTGTAATCTCATAGCTGCCCTCATTGTGGTGTATGACCTTGGATATTCCACCCTTGGGGAGATGCCGAGAGACGTGTTTAAATAGTTCATGTATGTGTCCAAGGCTAGAATGGCAGTCTTGAACAGTATCCTGATATTTGTGAGAGTGACTCCACACTTCCAGAGCCTTTGGGAAACAAGAACGTCTTACATGATCATCTCTTAGTAACTTACAAGAAGTAGAATACGTCTGTTCCTGAATCCTTTCTGAATAGCTTGGTTTCCAACCGTGTGTATTTTCTATTGGGGAATGATTGTGCCTTTTATAATTTTTTCACATGCCTTGTTTGAAGGCTGTAAACCACAGCACACATTCAGAAATGTGTCAGATGAAATACAAAGGGGTACACTGATCTCCGTGTTGAGACGGGGCATGTCCTTTTGAATTAGATGGCCTAAAGAATATGCCTTCCAAAGTTGTTGGTTAGAGCTCTCTCGATCTTTATTTTTAATGATTTGACCATTTATCTCATAAACATAATTCAAAGGTTCTTACCAAGGTTATGGCCAAAGGAGACCATCAACAAGCTCAGCCACATCATCAACTACTGTTGAGAAGCTAACAATGCTCCCAATCGGCAACAATTATCCTTTTTTGCCATCATTTATGTGTTTTTGTAAGCCATTATGGAGAACGTTGGCAGCTAATAATGTTACCTGGTGTGCAGTCTGCAGCATGATTGCAGTCTTTTACTAAAGTAATAATGTTACTTGGTGTGCAGTCTGCAGCATACTTGTCTTTTTACTAAACTAATAATGTCATCTGGTGTATAGTCTGCAGCATAGTTATAGTCTTTTACTACAGTAATAATGTTACCTGGTGTGCAGTCTGCAGCATACTTGTAGTCTTTTACTAAAGTAACATTACCTAGTGTGTAGTCTGCAGCATATTTTATAGTCTTTTACTGAAATTATGTTACCTGGTGTACAGTCCGCAGCGTACTTCTAGTCCTCCATTGCCAGTTTCCCACATTTGTATCAGAAGACTAGTCCAAAAAGAAGTGGCCACAGTACACAGCCATGTACTAGCCATTATTTGTATGCTTTGTTGGACAGACTGATAAACATCATACCTCTTAACCTGTTAGTACAAGCAATCCAGACAAAGCTAAAAATATTGGGGAGAGGCCCAAAAATAGGGAGAGATTTTAAATATTGTTCTTGTTATCTTAGAAAGTTGTTAGAATAACATTTTATGAAGGATATAAAGTCTGAAACTCGAATGTCTGCCATAATTTAGTGACTTCACTACTCAGTGATTTGCCAGAAAAACATGCATTTTATATTAAACAGATCAAAAATGTGATACAAAAATCAGGACATTCTGTGAAAATTTGGATAGTTGAGAGGTATGTTAAACATTCACTTCAGTTGTATTCTTTTACGTTACTTCTGATGTAATAGGACTTGGTCCTTTTTCCTCTACCTGTAGGAACTGAGACAGGTAGAACTTGGACAGCTAAACAGCTAAAACTTTCCCAGGCCTACAAACATTTTCACTTTACTCACAAACCTGTGTGAGGAAGGACCTAGATCTCATTTGAAAAACATCAGCACAATCGCTTTCTCAGGCTGCTGTTGGATTTTTCGCTTTTTATTGAGTGTTTTTTTCTTGCATGAATATTTCCTGGATGTATACATTACATTATTCTATTATCTGAGTCACTTAAGACTTTTTTTTTTTTCATTTTAAGGTCATTTTTTTCCTATGTCGTTTTCTGACTGACTTCTCCAACACTTTTCATTCTTGGAAATATTTTTCTTCAGTATGTACCCTCCTATGTAAGTTCTAGCTGTACAGGGAGTTCTGATTATGTTTAGACAGTGTTGCTTTGGCAATTCTTCTTATTTTTATACTAAGTGCTCCACCAGTATGTATTGGTTTACAAAAAGTATGTGGAATATTTTCCCTTTGAATGTACTCTTTTGATGCAATGAAGTCTTATTTTGGGGAATGCTGTTCTTCTCTCCTAAAATGATGCTAAACTTTATGTAGAGCTTGTGTATGCCCTCTTTACTGCTCTGGGTGCTTTTTGTGTATTGAGAGAACATTATCTTCTGTTTTACATGTCCTAGTAATGTTAAGAGCAGATTTGGTATTCTATCTGCAAGTTTTGTGTAACCTGTATGCAAGGAAGCCTGCAGGATTTTTTGCAGGGGGGTGCAAACCCAGACCCCTGCCCACGCAGCCCCCACCCCCACCCACGCAGCCATTCCAGTGTCCTATTACTTGGCTATTTCTCCCAATTTGCCATAGACACTGTTCAACTATCTCAGTGTGCATACTGTTTTATGCTTTACTTCTACAATGATTACAGATATTTGGATTTGATTTGCAACTTTTATTTCAAAATTTGTAGCACAGACATTGATAGACATTTACTAAACCTAAACAAAGCAATAGTCTTAGAATGCAAACAGACTTAGCATTTAAACTTCTCTACCTTTGAAACCCACATTCACTGAAACAGCATTGAAACCCACATTCAAAAAAACTGCATCTGGCCAGTGGCAGGGTAAGTTTACCTTTGGGCTGTTTTCAAATCATGGGCTCCTTGCACACATTTTTAGAACCATGCAAACGTTGTTTGATTCACCTTCCTGATTGTATTAATTATACTATATAATATCCCTTGTATAATACAGCACCCCTTGTTAAAGTGTGTTTTAAATTTATAGTTCTGAACATTTTTCTTTTAAGCAATGAAACAAATTATATGCAATGACAAACTGCCCAATTCAGAACATTTCAAGCATAAAGGGCCACTTAAACTTCTATCATACAATCTACCAGTATCAATCAATATGCAGAATATCTGCAGAAGTAAAAGTCATCTGAATAATTCCACAGTAAAGAGATCTGAAACCAATGAAGAGGTTGTTGCTAGAAAACAACTTTATATTTCAGTGCTTCATTTACAAATTCAGTGCCTGTTGCCCTTGAAGAATAAAATGCCTGTGTTACATCAAAAGAAATGGCAAGCTTGTATATTACAGTAGGGAATGGGTGGCAAGCTGATAAACAGGTTCATAGTTACTAGGCATCTCATCCAAAGGAGGACATACTAAAGACTGCAGTACCATACCCCCTTAAAATGCAAATATATATGCTGTAGGAATAGAACCTACAGCCCTTTGCATCAAGATGAAAGCATGCTACCTGCTGTGCTACTAACACTGCTTTAAAATGCTGTACCACAATCGTGACACCATTTGCTAAACAAAACAGTTGCACATTTTAAGCAGATTTAGCATGAGCAGCAGTAAGCTTCTCTTTCCTTGAAACTCACAATTCTTTGAAAATGCACGTCAAAAAATTCCACCTGCTAACTCTAAATAGGGCATTTCACTCTCTCTCTCTCTCACACACATACACACACACACACACACACACACACACACACACACACACACACACACACACACACCTCAACCTCTTAGTCCAAGAAATTTGGACAAAGCCTAAAATAAATGGGGACAGATTATAAACATAGCTCTCATGAACTTGTAAAATTGCTAAAATAACATGATTTATTAGTATGCATTTTTCTAAATGATATGTCTAAAACTCAAATATCTTGTCACTGTTTAGCAACTTCAATCCTTTTTAGCAGGAATGTGGGGTAAAAATCTGGACATTCTGCAAAGACCTGAATAGCTCAGGGATATGCTACCTTCCTCTTACACACACACACACACACACACACACACACACACACACACACACACACACACACACACACACACACACACCATACCTCTCAATCTCTTAGCACAAATAATCTGGACAAAGCCTGTTATACTGTTGGGGACAAAGGTACAAAACTAGGAACAATTTTAGAAAGTTGCTAGAATAATAGGATTTGTGTTAGAATGCATTTTCTGAAGGATATGGTGTGAAACTCAATTGCATGTCATTATTTAGTAACTTTAATCCTTACCTCATGCTAGTGATTTGACAAAAAAAAAAAATTAAAAAAAATAATTTTTATGAGGAACAGACCAAAAATATAAGACAGAAATCTGGACATTCTGCACTGTTGAGAGGTATGCATGATGCATCTCTTTAACTTTAGTTACACTCTGTGGTACATAGATTACTATTAGGCTAACTGCCTTTGTGGACCATTTTAAGTCTAGTCAATTACCCCAAGTGAGAGTCAAACCCTGTACCATGTGTCCGTAAAGTAAAGACCTTAACCATTATGCCAACCTCCCCCCTCTATATTTAGATTATTCTAGCTCTGCAGTCTCTGAGTTACAAAGGAATGAGCAAGACAGATACATTCTGGTCACACTAGCCAGCTAAAGTGCCTTCTATATGAAGTCTGCATGCTGTTGTTGTGCCAAATGGGTTTTGCCAGGTACCCCAGTTTCTTCCAGTATCCCAAGGATGAGCCATTAGGTGAACTAGCTGTCCTGTAAATTGCCAGCACGTGTGAAAGCAGTGCATGATAAAGGACTAGTGTCCTTCCCTAGACGAATTCTCAGCCTTATGCCCACTGATTGTTGGGACAGTTTCCAGCTCCTCTGCAACCCTGAAAAAGATAAAGTAGGCACTGGAGAAAGACATAATTAATGCATGCATTCGTCCCTTCATCACATCATGCTTATTTTAATGGCTCAGTACAACAGTAGAGACAAAACTGTAATGCTGGTAAATTGATAACTTATTCCTCATATGCATCTTTTTCTTCCTCTAATTTATGTAGAAAATAAAACTTTAGAGTATTTCTGCTGAAATTGCACAATTTAGCAAGATAAGATATTTGATACTGGTAAGGATCTGAAATATTTTAGCTGAGAATTTCAGGTTTAAATTCAGCTTAGGCAATATTACATAAAAAAGCAATTCTGTGATGAAAATTCAGTTTAATGGTAAAATATTTAGTGCTAAATAACTTTCTCCTGCACTCTACATGCCCTGTCTCTGACCCTCATAATACTGAGTCAGTAAGGTGGAATGCTTGTCATCTTCCCTCCTGATCTACAGCACAGTATTATGTGCTTTTAAATAATCTGCACCATTTTTTTTGTAGCAGTGCTGTACAGAAAAGTGTGGCTGTCCCAACTCCCAGTCTCCGACTCCACTCCAGCAATCTCCACCAGCAGTCCGGTAACGACCACGGGAACCACCTCCAGGAATGTGGAAGGCGAAAAGGCCATCTGCAAGTAATTTAACTACTAGGCAGGTGGGGTTGGGCATTGCATCGTGGATGCAGCAGAGAAACTGTAAGCTGCAGGAACTGTCTGCAGTCCGGGCATTGGGATGGGGTGGGATTGGGAATGGGAATGAGGACGGCACTAGACAGACACTAGGAGAAAAATAAATATACTCCCTCCATGACCATCTCAACTGCGCCACTTTCACGTTTTGGCACCAAGCTGGAAGCTGCCATGAACATGATTTAGTCAGTGTTGTACAAAAAAATTTACTCAGGAGTGGTCGGTCTGGACTGTGATGATCACTCGGACCATTACCTACATTCAGTTGTTTTAATTAAAACAAAATGCATTCACACACCACACCACCACACGAGTTACAATGATACTTTTGATCAGTTGAGATCAGGAATGGATGCATGTGAATCTCTCTGCTGCCCACAGTCATCCAAACTCTACGTAACGCAACTAACGGTTGCAGACGTAGAGATGCAAACAGTTTAAGGAGGAATTGAGAGGCTCGTCAAATGCACATCATGTGACTGCAACCTCCAATAACATCTCCTCCAAGTGATGCAGGCTTTACATAAGAAAAAAAAGTAAGTTGAAAAGCCTGCATCGTTCAGTGGAGATGTTAAAATAATGGAAAAATGTATTGTTGTAAGAAAATTCAGGTGGGGTGCAAGTACCCCCTTGCATCTGGCTGCGGGTGCCCTTGCCTGTATGAGCAGCATCAGAGTCAAATGCTGGTGTTTTACCAGTTACTTTTATGTAATCTTTCTCATTTTTTTTTTTTTTTTTACAAAAACTTTCTATTATTGTTCTATGTTTATCAGAACTGGATCTAACAGACTCTGTCACTAACAGCTTTCTGCTTTGATGTCAGTTGTAGTGTGGAGTTCCCTTGGGCTGCCATAATCATTGGTGGTAATTCCTGACAGAATCTTGTTCGTGGGTTTAATACAGAAGTCATTTATACACAAAATAGCCAGCACACCAAAGTCAGCTTGCAAATGAAGTTTAATGTGAGTCAAAGTACAATGGGACCACATCACAACAGGAATATCAAAACAGTATACCAGTTTCAGCCATAAGACTTCATCAGTGCACTGTAGGACTACCTGGTGTCTGTTGAGGTTACTCAGAGCCTGTCTTTAGCTTCTTCACTAAGATATTGTTTAGGGGGTCTGATGTGGGGATGCAGAGACAACATTTTTCCCTTACAGCAACATCAAGGGCTTTGGCTTCTGTTCTCTAGGTTTTGACCTCTTCTTGGGATGAATGAATCCTCGCTCCTGACTTCACTCTGCTCTAGTCCTTTATGAGTCAGTATCTGTGTTTTCTGTGGCTGATTCTGTGCTGAGCAGACATGTTTCTGGAAGCCTGCTTCTTTCCTTGGATCTGGTCTGTCAGCATCAAGACCAGTAAGGGTCAACTGCTTCATTTGTCTGTAATCCTTTCTTCAGGGTCGACCATCCTTCAGTAATGTTCATTGGTTGATATCAACATCTGTTAGGTGTCAAGGTTTTCAGTACTGAAACTAATCCTTTAGCTGGGTTAACTCTTTCTTCCATGTCATTAACATTGCATTTGATTTCAGGACAAAGCTTTTACAAGCAGAGCCCGGTCATTCACATACATCTCAAGTATTATGGGATGAGTTAATTACCAACGCTGAACTGAGGACGCTGTGAGCACCAGACTGCTATTTTACCCTGTAGTTCAGGTATGCGGAGTAATTGACTGTTTAGAGCAGTATAGTGAATAGCCTTTCAACAAGGGCCTAAGCCTCATATTGCTTGAGCAGCTGCACTTTGTGCTTTGATTGGTCATGACCTTGCAAGCAGTCAGCTTTCCATTGCCATAACCTTTGAGGCTGCAGACTGTCATACTTCTCCAGCTATCATGTATTCTGGGGTACATAATTACGACTGTGCAGTTCTGTGTAGCCTTAGACATAGCAGGCTCTTATCCTGTCCTACACCTGTAGCATTTGGGGGTCACTGATTTACAAGCATGCATACTTCTAGAAGTTGTAGAATTTTGATCTTGTCACTCAGTGATTTATTTTAGGGTAACTGAATTGCCAATGTTGTTTTGCCCATAACCCTAAAACTTGTAGGCTTATGCTTTGCACTGTATCTCAGACAGTGTTGGCTAATTGAATTACAAGTCTAGTCTGCAATTGTGGGTAGTGTCAAGGAAAGTAGCAGGGCCATATTTTTCTCTATATATCAAAAATCCAGAGGATATCAGTTTAGGAATTCTAAGTGGAGCATGAGGTCAGACATCACGAGTTTGCATCTTAACATTCTACACAGAATTTATGGGGTAATTGAATTATCCACATGGATGTAGGCATCCTGTTGCACCTACACCCTTATATCTTAGCCATAGTTTGTAACAGTTGCAAGCTATAGGATCTCAGAGAGCTGTCTCATGCCTCTTGCAGCAGATCACATGTTACAGGATAGTTAAACCCTCTCAGGTAATTGGTACAGTCAGATTATCTCTATGGAGTTGGGTTCAAAGCTGGGACTGTTTGTTCTCTTTAACCTTATCTAACTCTCCAATAATATTTATGCAATACTAAGGTTCCTCCTTTTCTATAAGTTTATAGGTAAGTTCTAGGCTAACTGCCCTTGCAGGCCATTTTAAGTCCATTTCCCTTTTTGTGCTCAAATTATGCTATCCCAGTTGATTAGAGATTGGCCTTTACCCATCCCATGATCCATAATTATATGTTGTATATCATGTATTATATATTTTTCTTGAGCTTTTAGGAGTGTGTTGGTCTGTCCTGATTTAATCTGTACTGAAATTTTAGGAATGCACTGATCTGCCCTGATTTACTCTGTTTTATGTCCATCATAGCTCTTGTTACTCTTATATTCAGGAGCTCTGATTATGAGCCATCCAGAGCTGGGGCTGTGTTGTCCTTTCTACCAGTCATGTTCTAGCATGGTGTCAGGAGTAGTAGTTCTCATTGCAGTCCTGTTTTGCTTGATCTTGTTTCCATTTTACCTATAGGAACTCTGTCTGACTTGATATTACAATGGCTCTTATGTAAATTTGTCTCTTTCTTCCTCACAGTAACTTCCTGTTTGTCTACCAGTTAACCCAATTTTCATATATCCCTCCTCCTTTTGTTTTTTATGATTAAAGGTGTAACCAACCCTGGTCACTTTCTACCCTTGGTTCACAACTGAAGCAGGGACTCCGCAATCATATCTTTTGTACCTATGCATTGAGAGTATATATAATATACGTTCGTGTGTGTATGACATTTCATCTAAATGTTATTATACTGAACTAAAAATCATCAACTTTCAAAAGGTCGAATAAAAAAAAGCCTCCTGCTAAATAAATATGCCAACTCCGAGATCGCACTACAGTGGGGAAAATTCACACTCACTGCTGTACCACAATCTCGCTCAGGAAAAGACGGTGCTGTTTGATCAGCTGATTTTTCCTTACATAAACAAAACATCTCATGAAATGTAATGCCATACACCTACATCAATGCATGCATGCACGCATGCATGCACACACATGCACACACACACACACACACACACACACACACACACACACACACACACACACACACACACACATATATGTATATGCAGAGTGTGTTCTTGTCCCATCTGATTGCTTGTTTTTTATATACCTGTTTAATAATCTTCATATGTTAGTTCCCTAGTTTCCAGGTCAGGATGGTCTTTTCTTCCTAGTGGATTTAGGAAGAGTCTGACTGTCTATCTTAACTTTACCTATTATTGACCCATTTCCTTCCAGTTTCTGAGGATTTTTCTCTATTAAATTTTTAATTAGCCCATTTCCTGGACAGGCTCATTATAGTCGTGTCTGCAGGGGCGACCCATGCTATTGGACTGCCAGACTACAGCCCCCCCCCAGCTGTAAAAAAGAAAAAAAAGAAAATAGAAAAGAAGAAATAAAAAACAATCGCAAATAGCGGACCTTCGCGCATGCAACGAAGGGATCTACATCTATCCAGGTAGGGTGTGTGTGTGTGTGTGTGTGTGTGTGTGTGTGTGTGTGTGTGTGTATGTGAAATGCCCCAGGTGCTACATGGTGGTGGGTAGAGAATAAGGCTTGAACCCTGCACCTTGGGCCCAGGTGGCAAGAGCCTGAATTCCCTACCCACCACTATTTGTAAAAATGTTGCAGATTTTTCCCTCATACTTGTTCTGTTCCTCATAAAATCTGTGGTTTCTGTATTTTTGTGTCCTTGCAAAGCCAGTAGTGCACTGGTGCAGTGGTAGTATTGTTGCCTAACAACTACATGTTCTCTGGTTTTTGGCTCGGATGCCTTACCTTCTGTGTGGAGTCTGTATGCCCTCCCTGTTTTTGTTTCCTGTGGTGTCCTCCCATCTTACAAAGCCATGTGTCTGGAGTGTTTCTCCATGGGCCTCTGCTAAAAATTAGCTTTTGTTCCAAGATAGACTTTCCTGGTTAACAAATGTTAAAAATGACACACATTTGAATATCAGACTTCATATTCTTCAGAAAGTGCATGGTAACACAAAAGCTTTTATTCTAGCAATTTTCTAAGTGTATAAGATGGATATTTGAAATTTGTCCCTATTTTTGGGACTGTATTCCCCCATTATTGGCTTCATCCAGGTTTTGTGCTAAGGTTGAGAGCTATGGTAAGAATTGAATTCACTGAATATGTTTGGGGGCTATATTTCCCCATTACTGGCTTTGTCTGGGTGTTTTTTGCTAATAGGTTGAGAGCTATGGTGAGAACTGAATTCACTGAATATGTTTGGGGGCTGTATTCACCCATTATTGGCTTTGTTCAGGTGTTTTGTACTAAGAGGTTGACAGCTGTGCTATGGTGAGAACTGAATTCACTAAATGGTAGCCATTTAAGTTTCCGTCTTCCTCTTTCACAAAACAGCTGATTTGGCATAGTAGTATGTTGCCCTGACTGTTTTGCACAGGGTCCCCTCAGTTCAAGACGTGGCAGTGAAATGTATGGTGGTAACGCAGCATTTTATTCTGGCAACTTTCCAACATTATACAAGCAATGTTTAAAATGTGTCCCTGGTTTTTGACCTTTTGTCCCCCCCCCAATAAATTTTGGCTTTTTTCCAGATTTCCTGTGCTGCAAAGTTCAGAGATACAGCTGAGTGTCGAGTAGATTTTACAAGGAGCTGAGAGCTGCAGGGGAACAAAAGTTTAGTCTGCTTATGCTAAGTCTGCTTGCATTGTTAATAGCACAACAGGTAGTGTACTTGCTTGTGATGCAGAAGGCTGTGGGTTCTTCTCCTACAGTATGTAGATGAATTGCTGATACTGTACTGCCTTGTAAAGGGGGTGGATGCTGCAGTCCTTCTTGGCAAAGATAGCTAGTAACTATGAACCTGTTATCAGTTTGCTATACATTCCCTATTGCGGTATTACTAGCTTATCATTTTTTTAATGCATGCAACATAGGCAATTTATTCTTCAAGGGCAACAGGCACTTTATTTGTAGATGAAACAATGACATATAAAGTTGTTTGCTAGCAGCAACCTCTTTATTAGTTACAGATTTCTTTAATGTGGATTTTACTACTTCAGAGATTGTGCATATTTACTGATACTGGTGGACTATAGAAGGTTGAGTAGACTTTTTATGATGGAAATGTTCTGAATTGGGCAGTTTTGTCATTAGTGTATGCATTTTGTTTCATTGTTTACTGGAAAAATGTTCAAAACAATAAATTTAAAATGCCCTCTAACAACTGCACTGTATTGTACAAGGAATATAATGTAATACAGTCAGGAAGGTGTATCAACGATCATGTGTATGTTTCATGTTCAAGGGGCCAATGATTTTGAAAACAGCCCAAAGTTAATCTTTGAATGTGGGTTTCAATGCATGTGACTTTCAAGGGCAGAGAAGTTTTAATGCTGTCTATTTTCATTGTGAGACTGCATTGCTTTGTTTAACAGATATCTGTTAGAGTTTGTGCTGTAAAATGCAAAATAAAACTTTCAAATGAAATCTAAATCATCACAGAAGTAAATCAGTATGCACATTACAGTGTTTATGGTAAATGGGGCAAAATAACCAAGGAATGGGACATTGGAATGGCTGCAGGGGGAGGCTCCATTTGACCATGATTTTGTGAGGGGGGGGTAGCAAACTCAAACAGCCCTGGTTGAACTATACCTCTCAGTTATCCATATGTTTGCAGAATGAATAGATATTTGCTTCTTATTTTTGGTTTGTTCCTCATAAAATTTGTGGTTTTCTAGCAAATCATTTAGGAATTAAGTCAATAAATGACAGACATTGAGTTTCAGACTTCATAACCCTCAGAAAAATGCATGCTAATGCAAGACCTGTTATTCTATCAATTGTCTTAAGTTTATACAAGAGCAATTTTTAGTAGTGCTTGTATGTTCCCCCAATATATTTGGCCTTGTCCAGATTTCCTGCATTAAGAGGTTGAGAGGTATGTGCAAATCACTTTGTAGAATTAGGAATATCCAAACCTCTCCATTGTCCCCAATTTTGGCTCAAAATGTTGCTCTCCCCTAATAATCCCTCCTCAAAATGGCAATTTTGGAAGAAAACGTGGAGGGTTTACAATTATATATAACTGTAATGATCAGAGTTATAGATTACTTTTATTTCAGAAATGCATGTAGATGCTCTTATTTTGTTAGCTGCTCAAGTTAACAGTGTTAATATTAAAAAGGTGTCCCTTTTTTGACAGGTTCCCAGTTGTATTGTGTGGCAACTTTATATTTTTGCATCACATTTTGGTCTGTAAAATTGTGGTTTTCTGGCAAATTAGTGGCAAGTCATTAAAGATTGAAGTTAGAAAATAATGACAGACATTTGAGTTTCAGATTTCATATCCTTCAGAAAATTTGTACTAATGCAAGACCTACTACTGTTCTATTATCTTAAGTTAATAAGAGCAATATTTAAAAATTGTCCTTATTTTTGGGCCTGTGTCCCACTTCTAGTTCTGTGTATGGCTTTGTCCAGATTTCTTGCTCTGAAGTTGAGAGGTATGAGTGTCAGAGCCATCACTGACAGACAGAGATATTTTAAATTGTGATATACTCCCCATTGTAGTGGCTCTGGATGTGTCCAACGAAGGCAAGGAGCAGTTATGCAGTGTAAGTGTGCAGAGTATTCCCCCATCCAAGGTAAACCACAAGTACGACCGTGGCTTTTCATCTGTCCTTGATTTTGCAGAATGTTCTGGTTTTCTGTCATATTTTTATACTGTTGATTTATGCTTCTTATTATTCAGGAAATGCATGCTGTCACAGTGCTCTGTTGCTCTGTTTAAGTAGCAGTGATTTAATGACCATCAGGTAAGCTTGTCGGAGATTGTAAGATGCAAGTAAGCTTTAATAAGCATACTGTTAAAGAATTACCAGCATTGAAAGCCTTTTCGTTGTTGCCATGCCGAGAATATTTACATAACTAGATGATGTATAAGCCTTGGGTATTGAAATGCATATGACAGTATTTGTAATAAAAGGACAGGATTACAGTATTTTTAGAAGCTCATTACATTTGTTGGAGACTTGCAGTCATCTTTGCAGGCTTACCCGTAAACTAAACAGAATGCCAATCTATCATGTGTGGTCCATAACCTATGCAGTAATCCTTTAAGCAATTTATCTTGAGCTTGTTTCTTGTTTGCTGTTCATTTTTTACTTTGATCACGTCTTCCCCATGAAACAAGTAGATAGTTGTGTCAGGCAGCAGGTCTTTTTTGGATAAGGAACATTTTTACAAGTGGGGGTATCACAGAGATTTCCACTTTCAGCATGTTACTTGGTAATTTTATAAAGCTGAATATAAATTATAATTAGAACTGCAGTGCAAGGAGTAGTGGTTTGAATTGAGTGCTTCTTGTTTTTTTATACTTGATTTTGACTGGCATTCCAGTAATGTATTTAAAAAGTAATTTATTTTTTCATGCCTCACAACCTGTTTCCATCTGGATATTAAGTAAGTTGTCATGTAGCCAATGCATTGAAATATATATTTTTTCTTCTACACATCATTTTGTCTTGATTGGACTCTCGTAATGACTGTTTGGAACACATGGCAGCGTATTTAATTAAAGTTCCAGTTGTTGTGGTTTTGGGCATAGCACCACCCCCTTTCTATTTGGCCACACCCCTTCCCATTGGCCCCACCCATTCAACTGTCTCCTGCAGCCCTCCTTTAATTTGAAGTCACCAGCCGCCACTGTGTCTGCTTCTGAACTGGGGAAACATTCTGTCTTCAATCCTTTGTCGTTATCTTTAAGAATGAAAGTGCTCAATGTCGTATTAAAATTCATTAAAAGATCCTTTGGTCATTATTGTTTATCATTATGATGATTAATCTAGTAGTTATAAGATTATAGTACAGCTTCAGTGTTCACTAAGACCGTTTTCCTGCTGTTTTTTGAGCAAGGTTTCGCTAATGGTTTTCAGTCATGTTTTAACATCACATGTCAACTTTTGAACTTGATCTTTTCTCAGTTCATAGAGAAGATGACTTTATGGGACAGCCTACCTCCCTCCTCTTGAGCTTTTCCTTAGCCTTTCCCTATGTTCTGTAATTTGCTGTCTTCCATTCTGCAGGATTTTCCAAACCTTAGACGTTCATGTGTTTCTGGTCTTATCACTGTCCTTATTTTTTGCATGTTATTTAGTCTCTGCCTGTGGTCAGATTTGGAATTTATCCAAATGGTTCCTTTTGGCCTCTTTTTTCAGATTGGCAGGGGCATTGTGGCCTCTGTAACCCATCTTTGTCATTGGTCCTGATATTAGTCAATTTTGTTTTCATTTTTATTTATTTATTTTTATTTTTATTTTACATTTGTTGACCGGGATAGTCCGATTGGATGCATGTCCATTTTCAGCGGAGGCCCAGGGAGAAAAGCTCCAAGGGTAAGCAGATACAGCATTACATAATACCAGCATTACATATTATAAACATACTATTTACAGATATTATTTATTTATCCTTTGACCTGGTTAATCCCACTAGGCTGGTAGCCTCTTTAAAGGGGAGACCTGAGGTGTATTTATAGTACTAGGGGAAATTTGACCAGGGTATTGGGAAACTTCCGGTATTCTTTGGAGCTGGTAGATGGTGCCGGAGGGCTCCTACAGCAGCAAGAAAGATGCTTAAGGGAAGCAGCATCATGGAGGAGGAGATACAGAAAATCTGTGGAGAGATTGGAGGTGGAAAGAGAGAATTTTGAGAATTTTTTTTTTCAATATGGAGCACTGGAATGTAGACAAAAGATTCCATGCATTGGATGTTACAAATGAGCAGTGTCTAGCTGTCTCCATGGAGAAGGAAGTAAGCAAGTCTTTTGAAGTGGCACAGATAACAGAACTGATGTCAGGAGGGCTTGCAGATGATATTCTTTTAAAATCAACCAGGATTTTCCAGGTGACAGTTTTGCTGTTTAATGGGGTGAGGTGGCAGATAACTTTTTTCAGAAGTGTTGAGGATGGTAATGGGAAAAGGAACTAGGTGATGTGGCAGCAGGGAGTGCACTAGTTAAAACTTATGAAGCAGTGTCACAGGCCAAAAAGGAGAGCAGCAATAAACTGTAAGTAAAACTGTTTTTAAAAAGAAGAGAAGACCAACTGTGAGAATAAGAACAAAAAATGTACACTGCAATACACTGATGTTATACAGGGATAATTTAGTAACTGTTCTAGGTTTTAAAACTCAATAAATTTGGTCTTTGATATGTATAGAGACAGGCACTTTTTGTGACAACATTTGAAACTGATGGACTAATGATGAAATATCTGGAATGGTGTAACAAAAAGGACATTAATCCATGGAACAATTATCTGCTTTCTGGTATGTTAAAACTGTATTACTTTGCAGTTTAGAACTGAAGAACTGGAAGAAGATTGTGTCAAAAATGCATGCAGGGTCTCTGTGAAACTGTTGATAAAATTGTGCAAATTAGAGAAGACAGAAACTTATAGAATGGATGGTGGAGATTGAAAGCTCTTTTGAAATGTGAAAAAAAAATGATGAAACCCTTGCCATATGTTATTTTTGTGGCTGATAATCAAGTGACAATGAGATATGGCTAGCCTGAGTCATGTTTCTTTTCTGGGGACTTTTCTTATTTAATTAATGATTGTGAATGACAAGGTACAATGTAACCAGTGTGGGGGGGGGGGCATGCAGCAAGAAGGTGTGTGCCTGAATGCAGGTTGTGTAAAAACAAAAAGTAAAGGGGGGGTATAAATTAGGAAGGACAGTAAGAGGCTACAGGAGTGGGTTTAGGTGAAGAAGAAAAAATATGGAGGGGAAAAATGAGAGAGAGAGCATGTAGGAAGAGAGGTCAGGAAAAAGGATTGATGCTAATTATTATTTTGAAGTTCTAGCCAGTGAAAAATATGATTCCGGGGATCAAGGACTATTTGTACATAAACATAGGAAAATATTCAGTTTGGGAAAGAGTAAAAATAAGAAAACTATAATTAAAAAAAAAATTTCCCTAAATTTAAAAAGAAGAAAAAGCAACAATTTTTAGTGTACTTTCAGTAAATGTGAACAGTGTTAACATTGTAAGAAGGCTAGGGATACTGAAATGGTATGCTAAATGTGATATAGATGTTATTCTGTTAGAGGATGTAAGATTTCTGACAACTGAAGAAATACTGCAGACAGAAAAATTGAGGGGTGGAAATACAATATGGAACTTGGGGAATGAACGTTGCCCTGGCATGGCTGTTTTGTGTAAAAAAAAAAAAGGTAAAAATCTTTAATGTAACATTGGTCAGAACCGGAAAGTTAACTTGTGGTTGTGAAGTGGAGACAACATGTTTATAGAATTATAGCATGATATGGATGTATAACTAGCAATGAATGAACAAATCTGTTTCATCAAATATTAAACTGTGGTGGTTGACATGAAAATTACAATTGCAGAGGACTTTGTGATTTAAGGGTAGAATCTAAAAAGAAAGAGAAAGACATAAAACAATCAGGAAATAATATGAATAACAATGAGGTAAATTATTGGAACAAAAGTGAACAGACTTATAGAAGCGGACACTTGGATCTGAAATTGACTATTTTTTATTATCGAAAGGCTTGGGGGTAACAGATGGTGATACAGCTGTGATGGGTTTTGCAGACTGTCTAGTAATATTGATGGAGATGATGGAAGATATGGGGTACATTAAAACAGGAAAGGGAATAAAAAGTATAGATGAGAAATTATGGGATGAAATTGGAGAGTGGGAAGTACTGCGTTTATGGAAGGATCATGTAACCATGAAAGACTCCTATAAAAATTGATCTGAATGGTGGATTGTGTTTAAAATGAATTATAAAAAGTATTTTTTCACTGGTATGATGATGGAAGAAAGGAAGAAAATGTGAAGTATAGGAAAATGTATAGAAATGTGTTAGAGAATTTAGGCAATAATACAAGAGAGTATTATGATATGGAAAAGAAATATATAAAGGAAATAGAGAAAAAATTAAGGCATTACTGTTTTTGCAGAGATATTTACAAGGAAGAAGAGAGGAGGTGTCTGCATATCTGGGTAAAACAGTAAATGAGGATATTAGTATAATGAGGGAAATGACAACTGTAAAAGGAGAGAAAAAAAACACAAGAATGAATTATGAGCACTGTAGTACAGCATGTGGAAAGTGTGTATAAGAGTAAAAAGAAGGAAAATAAAAAATGTAAAGTAAAAAAAAAATTAGAATCAGTTAAAGAAAATTTTGAAAAACAAATTACTGTTAGTGAATTGGATAAAGTGCTTATGGAAGTAAATGTTGTTTCATTATCAGGCCCAGGTGGAATAGGGATAGGGTATGGAATGCAAAAGAAATTAATGGCTTAGCAATTTTTTAAATATGCTGAATAAATAGTTGAAAGAATGGTTTATTTATGAAGAGTTATGTAGTGGGATATTAAAATTTATATGGAGGAAAGCTGAGAAGCATGAAATAAAAAAGTAGAGATTCAGCAGCTAAATAATGCAGATTATAATTTTTATGAGAATAATACAGAGTAAAATGGAAGGAAGGATGAGGGATGTTATGGAAGAAAATATATGTGGTATAAAAGGGAGGGAATGTCAAGAATTGTTATTTGTTGTGGGAGAAATTGTGGATGATATAAGTAAAATGGAGGATGTGTAACTTATGGTAGTTGATATCATTAAGACATTTGCTACAGGACGACATTATGCTTTGTGGGATGGAGAAGTATGGAATAGATAATAGAATAAGGAGAGTGTATATCTCTTAGCATATCAAAATAATAGAGTGAGAGTGTTAGTGAATGGGTGTCTGAGTGAAATAATATGCATGAAGTGTGGTATTTGATAAGGATGTCGCATGAGGGGAATATTGTTTGCATTGCTAGTGAAAAGTGAGTAAAGTAGATTATAAAATGAAAGATACTAGATATGGGATGCAAAAAGAGGTGAGGATTACAGTAGTTTTGACTTAACACAGATAATATAATTGTAGTTGCTGAAAATAACATATGGATGAAAGAAGTCTATTTTTTGTGGATGGTTGTTTAAATGAAATAGGAATGACCTTGAATAAAGATAAAAGGATATGGGTGATATGGTGAAAATCAGGGATGTGTTTTGTGTATTTTTCAGTGAAACTGTGTCTTTGTTAGGGATAAAATTTGGGAAAAATTATGTAGTTATGATGCAATGGAAAGGTTTGATAAAAGAGTGAAAAGAGATATGTCATATGTGAAGGACATGTAAGTTAGCATTCAGGAAAAAAGGTTTATCTTGTGAATTCTGTATTAATGGGGAAAATAACATATATGTCAAATGTTTATATGATCTCAGAAAAAATATGAAAAAAAAATTGTGCATTTGGTGTTTTCTTTCACGTAGGGTTCAAGATTAAACCCAGTGAGTGAAGATGAAGGGGGATTAGGGTTATTAAATCCAGTTGTTTATTCTGCTTCTTTAAACTTGCATAGGGTATTAAAGTGGGTAAAGGAAGAGAATGAAAAATTAATTGTGAAAATGTTTAAATATAAGAACAAAGAGTTCTGGGAGATGATGAAAATAAGAAAAAGACAAAATATATAAATGAAGAAATTGAAAATTATCATGAAAAATATTAACATGGAAAATGGAAATAGATGATATAGAGAAAGATATAAGGATGTGGTATAATAATGTACTGAAACAATATTA
Organism: Protopterus annectens; assembly: GCF_019279795.1. Lineage (NCBI taxonomy): Eukaryota > Metazoa > Chordata > Ceratodontiformes > Protopteridae > Protopterus > Protopterus annectens. The sequence goes on from NC_056735.1 coordinate 1,305,600,018, forward strand.
TTGTGAAAATTCATGGGAAATTTTACCAGAAGAAGTGTTTAAAGCCATTAAATTAAGGAAAATGTGGTGTACCAAGATAGTAGAGTGTAATGATTTCCTATGGAGGCTGGTATAAATATGTTATCAGTAAATGGGAATATGCCATATAAAAAGAAAGTTGAAATAGTATGTTTATTTTTGTATGGAGGATGAGACAGAGAATGTTTTTTTGAAATGTTATTTGAAATGTTATAGAGCAGTGAAACTCTGGAAAAAGTGTGTGAAGAATTTTTTTGAGATTATCAGTGACATAATATAGATGTGAATGTTATGTGTTTATATTATAAGAACAGGTAAGAATTTATTTATGTAATATGGGTTATTTGAAATGAAGGACTGAATAAGAAACTGATTTTGGTAGATGTATTGTGAAAAATTAGATTGTTTGTGGAAGGAAGAGTGGGGGTCAGTTATGGAAAAATAACAATGATGATGATATAAGAAAAACGATAAATAGTAAACAAAAATATAGAAGCATGTATATAGGTGACTGTAAATATGTACATTTTGAAAATATGTAAATAACGTTTTAATGTTGTGGTAAATAAAGGACACCAACAATTTTTGTTAGATGCCGTGGGATCATTGGCATCTACCTGAGCTACCACCAACTCAGGCAGATGGGGCCTCGGCTTAATGTCTCATCCAAAGGCAAAATATTCAGGAGTACAGCACCTTCCTTTTGCTGTACTGCAGTGTCAGCAATCCATCTCATACTTAGAATATGTCAGGGTTCTCTTCTCTGGATTCTGGGGTTTTGCTCCAGTTGGTCTTCCATAGGTGGACTCTGTTTCATTCAATCCTTTGTACACTTAGTTTTCCTTGCTAAGCTACCCTATTAAAGTCATATCAACATGACGCCCTTTTTTGTGCCATGTTTGTTGAATCCAGTTTTGAAAGGACTTTTTTTTAACTGTGTCGTTTGGCCACTAATAAGGTATTACCAATAATCTTTATTTTCTGGCTTTTTAAACATATTTTCCATGATGCATCCTGCTTACAGCAGTAGCATATATCAGCCTTCATATTACTGATGAAGTAGGATAAGTATTGGTAGTTATCCCTGGTACTAGTTAGGCAGTGCTCATTAGTGCAGTGAAGTCATAGGTACACTACAAGAAGTCTGTAACCCAGAGTATTTTTTTCTTTCTACAGCAGTAAGAGTTCCGAACCAGGATGAAGATGTTCTTCGTGTTTCACTGTTGCAGTCATTACATTTGGGTAATCTGCTGGCAGGTTGCCCTCAGTCGGCCTGATTAACAAAGTCTTGCATCCTGCGTCGGATGCTGTCCCTTCTTCCATGACGTCAGGTCCTCAGGGGTATAAAACATGCAGCCGACGCCATTACATCAGTCTTTATTGCCGCGCGGTGCCCAAAGCAGAAGTAGTTCACAAGTGCCGATCGGCCGACTCCTGAAATTTTCGTTTTCGAGTTTCAGACCCGAAGTCTTCAACTAAAAAGCTAAGTACCTCTTTGGGGAAACTTTTTCTTGCTCCTTACCAATGTCAGTAAAAGTTAATAATTGTATTACTTGTGGGAAGCAAATACCTCATAAGGATTTCCATTTGTACTGTATTCCTTGCCTAGGCTTTGACCACGACGTACCTTGCTGTTGGTTTTGTGCTTTATTTAATCAGCACACTATCTGTCGTCGGTACATTTTTGCTTCTAAATATTTTGGTTCTCTGTTTAATTATCCAGAAATGACACCAGTTAGCCATCCGACTACCGGAATACCGGAAAAACGCAAAGAAAAAGAGACAGGCCATTGAGGTCCAAAACTGCCGACAACGCCAGTTCGCCGGTACTCAGTGAGGCACTTTCGCAGTCTCTGATACCCGCTACTTCTGATTCGCAGCCCACTACTGAGACCCATTCGGAGTCCGGTATGCCGCAAGATGCTTCACCTATTGAACCCACAGATGTCTCTACCTTGGATGGGTCCAGAGCCGCTGTGCAGGCACCGGCTTCTGAGGGTGTAGTCAGGCTTACAGATTTGTATATTAAACCGACATCACCTTCAATATTAAGGCCAAAATCTCAACCTATGTCTAAAAAACTATGCCTACGCCACATGTTCAGGCCGCTGTGCCTAAAAAACAAATTATCAAAATGGCTGAAGATTTAATTACTCTAATCAGGAGGTAGTCAAACCCCCCCTTCCAAGAGGCCTAGGGCTGACCTTGACTGTGAATCTTCTGAACAGGACTCTGTTTCTTCTGACTCTTCTAATGAACAGGATTTGTCCATGCCTACTTATGAGGACTCTGATGCAGAAGATTCCATTCCTTCTGCTTCTCCCCCTGAGGATTTCTCTTTTGGGGAAACTTTACATACCTTAAGGGAGCATTTCCACAGGGAAAGTCAGGATTTTTCTGAATCCAAAAAGAGGCTTAGGGATTTCCTTCTTCTTCCTCAGCATAGGCCTTTGGCTATACCTCCTGTACTAGACATTGTTGATGATGTGTTTTCAGAATCCAGTATGGTCCCTGATTCCCTGCCTCGGGCCCCTTGTAAGCCAGACAGATACTACAGGGTTCCTGAGTCCCACAAATTCCTTTTCAAAAATCCTGTTGCAGACCCTGAAACCATTTCTCAGGGGCCCAAGGGCATTAAGGTTTCTACTGCTAAAAATCGTACCCCTTCTGATAGAGACTCAAGGGCGCTGGATAGATGGGGTAAAAAGGTTTATACTTCTGCAACCTTGGCAATCAGGGCTTTAAACTGTCAATTCCATATGCTAAAATATCAACAGCATATCATGTGACTGCTTAAACAGAAAATTATGTTGATTTCTGACTGTGTGGAAAATAAAGAATTACAGGATTTAATGCATTCTGCTGAACAAGTTGGAAAACATACTTTGCAATGTGGTTTTGATTCTTTAGAGGCCTCTTGCAAGGCTGCTGTTACTGGGTCTGTGCTTAGAAGGCATGCTTGGCTTAAGGAGCAATCTCTGCCTGATCATGTTAAAGCAAAATTGTTGGATGCTTCTTTGCAGCAGGACCGTCTGTTTGGTAATAAGGCTGAAGATGTTCTTAAAAAGATGGAAGATAAAGCTAAATCTATGTAAACTGTGAAAGATTTCCTACAGGTACAATCTCCAAGATTTAGTAGGCACTGATCTACTAAGAACTGGTCTTTTCCAGTTCTTTCCAGAGCCACTCAAGCCAAACCCAGACATTCTAAATGCACCAGGTTTCAGTTCCCAGGGACTTTCAGAACTAAGTAATGGGGTGCCTCCACTTCGAAATCTGGAAACAGCAAGACACCTCCCTAAGGTAAACAGTCTCAATGACTTTCCTTTAAAATTACCAAGCACTTACCTCTTAGCTGCCCCTTTGGGGGGAAAACTGTCTCTTCATGCAAAAAACTGGCAACTTATAACCCAGGACAAATAGGTTTTAAATATAGTGTCCCAGGGATACAGATTTAATTTCCACACATTGCCAACTCCAAATAGATGGCCAGATCAGTGGGCAGAGGCTCAAAAACAAGTACTTTCCCTCCTAAACATGGTGGCAATTCAGCTAGTACCAGAAGAGGAAAAGGGACAAGGTTTCTATTCCAGACTTTTCCTGGTACCCAGAAAAGACAAATCATGGCATCCAATTCTGGACCTGTCTACTCTAAACACCTTTCTGGACATTCCAAAATTCAAGATGCTGACTCTTCACCAGTTACTTCCTATGCTAGGCAAAGATGCCTGGTTGGCAACTCTAGATTTAAAAGAGGCTTACCTGCATATCCAAATCAGGGAATCTTGCAGAAGATACCTCCACTTCAAAGCAGGCTATTTGCATTATCAGTTCTCTGCAATGCCCTTTGGCTTATCTACTGCACCCAGGGTATTTACAAAGTGCCTGGCTCCAGTAATTGCATTCTGCAGGCAAAGAAATATTCAAATATATCCATACCTGGACAATTGTCTAATTCAGGCAGAAAACAAAAGGGTTCTAACTTGTCTAGGGTACACCATAAACTAAAAGAAATCACAACTTGTACCCTCTCAAAAAATTACATTCCTCGGTGAAAGCTTGAATACAACTGCCCAGATGGCTTTCCTTATGCCAGAAAAGCAAATTCATTTGGTGACTTACTTCAAACAGGTGGCCACAAAAACTCTGCTATCTGCAAGACAAATACTGAAAGCCTTGGGGTTCATGGCCTCCTGCATTCTTCTAATTCCATATGCAAGACTGCATATGAGGAAATGTCCGTGGTGCTTAAAACGTTTATGGAGTCAACATTGTCACAGCCTGGAAACAATGATTCCTATCATACCTTGCCTGCAACTTGAGTTCCTATGGTGGGCAGAAGCCTGCCACCAAAACAAGGGACTGCAATTCACGCCACCCCCTGCCGCCCAAACCCTAACTACTGACGCATCAGACTATGCATGGGGGGCTCATCTGGCAGGGAAGTGCATTCAGGGCAAATGGAGCCCAAATCAAATGCACCTTCATATCAATCAAAAAGAAATGCTAGCTGTACAGAATGCACTGACAGCCTTCAAGGACTACCTTCATCCAGGACAACTAATGGTAAAGACGGACAACACCACAGATGTCCTTCAAGGATGCATCTGCAGTCCTAACAAATGGGTTGTCCTGCCTCAGGCAGCCCTTCGGTCGGCCGGATTCCAAAGTCTGGGTCTGGCCTCGGCTGATGTCGCACTTCACCCGACGTCATAGCTGCTGTGAATTGGGTATAAAGGCATCAGCCGACGCCATTTTCCTCAGTCTTTCTTGCCGCGCGGTGCCTGAAGCAGAAGCTGTTCGCAAGTGCCGGTCGGTCAGATCCAGAGATTACTACTACCGAAGACTTCTAAAAAGCTAAGTACCCCGTTGGGGACTCTTTCTTGCCTCAGCCGATGTCAGAAAAAGTAAATAACTGTTTAACTTGTGGGAAACAAATACCTCATAAGGATTTCCACTCTTACTGCCTTCCTTGCTTAGGCCCAGACCACGACGTAGCAGCTTGTCTAGCCTGTGCTTCCTTCAACCGACGGACACTTAGACGTCGGTCGGAGTTTGCAGAGGAGTTTTTCGGCTCCGCTTTTGCTTACAAAATGCTGTCGGATACTCCGACTTCACAATTAGCTAAAAAGCGTAAGGAAAAGGACCGACACTCGCGGTCCACGGTTTCGGCCGAAACCACGGTTAAGCCAACCGCGAGTGTCTCTGTTTCGGCTGAAACCGAGTCCATGGTTCTTCCTTCAGCCGAAAGCATACCTCCTATAGCCGAGGCCTCACACAGCATGGCTGAATCTGCTACTGAAATTTCCCCTGCTGTTGCAGGTTCCCAGGATTTATCAGATACTATTCCTTTAGACATATCTACTCCTGCACGTGGAGCTGCTAGGCCCCCTGCATCTATGTCTATCAAGGCTTTTTCCAGGGCTAAAGCAGCTAAAACTTCTAAGGCCTTGCCTGCTAAAATCCCCTCACTCAGGCCTACCTCTAGTTCCAAAATGCTCAGCCTGGCTGAGGATCTCATTTCCTTGATCAGGGGATCCCAACCTCACCCTGACAGGGCCTCTCAACCCCCTCCAGAGAAGAGGCCTAGAGCAGAGCCCCGTGAGCCAGTTTCAACTGATTATTCCTCGGATGATTCAGAAAACTCAAATCCTCCAGAAGGCCCTTATTCTCCATATGAGGACTCTGATGCAGAAGACTCCATCCCTTCTGCCTCTCCTCCTGAGGAATTTTCTTTTGGGGAAACCCTGCATGCTATGAGAGAGCAATTTCAATGGCAGGGCCAGGATTTTTCAGATTCAAGGAAAAGGCTAAGGACCTTTTTACATTTACCACAGCACAGGCCTTTAGCCATTCCTCCAGTACTAACAGTTGTGGATGATGCATTTAATGATGCTTGTACTGCCCCTGACTCTCTACCCCCGGCCCCTGCTAAGCCCAACAGATATTACAGGGTCCCGGACACACACTTTCACTTGTATAAGGCTCCTATTGCAGATCCTGAAACTATTTCACAGGGCCCCAAAGCTGTAGCAGCTGCCTCTGCCAAAACCCCTCCCTCTGAAAGAGAATCTAGGGCATTAGAGATGGGGTAAAAAAGTTTATACTTCTGCTACTCTTTCGGCTAGGGCCTTAAACTGTCAATTCCACATGATTCAGTATCAGGACTTTTTGTTAGACCAGCTAAATAAAAAACTGTCCTCTCCTGAACCTATAGACCGTAAGTCCCTTCAGGATTTGGTACATAACACTCAGCAGGTCAGTAATCATTCCTTAAAATGCGGCTATGATGCACTGGAGGCTTCCTTTAGATCAGCTATGACTGGTACAGTGATCAGAAGGCATGCATGGTTAAAAGAGCAATCCTTACCAGACCATGTAAAGTCAAAGCTCCTAGATGCTACCATGGAGAAACAAAGTTTGTTTGGCTCCCCTGCACAGCAAGTGCTAAAGTAGGTGGAAGAAAAAGCAAAATCTGTCCAAACAGTCAAGGATTTCTTACAGGTCCAGCCTCCGAGGTTTAGTAGAAATTGGCCTTCGAAGAATTGGTCCTTTCCAGACACTTCCAGAGCACAGAGGGGCAGAAATAGGCGCCCAAGAGGCAGAGGCCAATCCAGAGGTGCCTACAGGGGACGTCAGTGGCAGCCTAACAACCAGAGAAGTGTTGCCACAGATCCAGCTACTACCACTTCCACAGGACAGGCACAATGACTTGACTCTGATACCGCCTACCAGGGAACAACTGGAAGCACCCTTAGGCGGAAAGCTAGCCTTATTTTCCGTAAACTGGCATTATATTACAGGAGACAAATGGATTTTACAGACAATAGACAAAGGCTACAGGTTTCACTTCCACACTCTACCAAAAAAGAGAGGAATGCCAAACCTACCACCAAACCAAAAAACAAACGCTCTAGAACAAATCAACCACTTACTAAGGATGAGAGCTATAGAAAAGGTACCGTCTATGGAACAAGGACAATGATTTTACTCCAGACTTTTCCTGGTACCAAGGAAAGAAAACCAATGGAGACCTATTCTCGACCTGTCCGCTCTGAACACATATCTCATTGTTCCAAAATTCAAAATGCTGACCCTACAGCAACTTCTTCCCATGCTGGGCAAGGAGTCTTGGCTGGTGACTCTAGATCTCAAGGAGGCATACCTGCACGTCCCTATATGACCAGATTGCAGAAGATACCTCAGATGTCTTGCAGGATCAGAGCATTATCAATTCTCAGCATTGCCCTTTGGCTTATCTACTGCGCCCAGAGTATTCACAAAATGCCTGGCATCAGTAATTGCTCATTGCAGGCTTCAGGGAATTCAGATTTATCCATACCTGGACGACTGCCTAATACAAGCGGACAACAAGACCAAATTAACAAAAGATTTGGAAAAGGTTATACAACTACTGCAAGCCCTGGGATACACAGTCAACATGAAAAGTCAAGGCTGGTACCATCCCAAAGGATAACATTCTTGGGTGCAGAACTGGACACTTCAAATCAGATGGCATTTCTCACAGCAGAAAAGCAAAAGCAACTACCACTCTATTTCATGGCATTAACAGCACAGAACCAGCTTACAGCAAGGAAAGTCCTGCAAGCCCTGGGTTACATGGCATCCTGTATAATATTGATTCCACATGCCAGACTGCATATGAGGAAGTTGCAATGGTACCTAAGGAATTTATGGTCTCAACACAAGCACAGTCTAGAAGCCCAGATTCCAATAATTCCATGCCTGAAGCAAGAATTCCTGTGGTGGGCTCAGGCCTGTCAGTTGAACAGAGGACTGCCTTTCCACAAGCCTCACCCAAGCCAGACTATCACCATGGACGCCTCAGACCTCGGTTGGGGGGCACACATGGTGGACAAGTGTATACAAGGCCTATGGACACAAGACCAGCTGAACCTACACATAAATCAAAAGAGATGCTGGCAGTGAAACAGGCAATTCAGACATTCAGACCGTTTCTTCAACAGGGTCATTTGCTGATAAGGACGGACAACACCACAGTCATGTGGTATATCAACAAACAAGGAGGCACACACTCATATCCTCTATGCCGGATGGCAATGGACCTGTGGAATGTGGCCCTGATCCTCAACATTCAGCTCCAGGCCATATTTGTGCCAGGAAAAGAAAATATACTAGCAGACACCTTAAGCAGAACTACCACGGATGCCCACGAATGGATGCTGCATCCAGACATCTTCAAATCCATTACAAAGAAATGGGGACTACCAGAAATAGACCTGTTCGCATCCCCTCACAAGCACCAATTGAGGAAGTTCTGCACAAGGACATACCACCCACTTGCTTGGAAGGTGGACTCCCTCTCCTTCAGTTGGGAAAAACTGACAGCATATGCATTCCCACCTCTTCCTTTGATGCACAAAGTGCTACTGAAGATCAAAGAAGATCACCCAAAGATCATCCTGATAGCTCCAGACTGGCCGAGGCAGCATTGGTACCCGCTACTGAGGAGTATGTCTCGGACACACGCATGGCCTCTACCTCTAGTTCCTTTACTGCTAACACAGAACAACTTCAAGATCCTACATCCAAACTTGAAAACACTGCAACTAGCTGCTTGGAATATTACATAAAACAAAATAACCCAGATTTATCTCAGAGGGTTAAAGACATTATCCTGGAGGCTCGCAGGCCCTCCACAAGGAACACTTATTCAGCCAAATGGAAAAGATACCTCATTTGGAGTGCAGCAAAAGGAGAAAATGTATCATTAGCAAACATAGCTAACATCCTGGAATATTTAGCAGAACTTTTCCACAATGGCCTGTCTTACTCCTCCATTAAGATTCATGCATCAGCAATTTCAGCAGAATACAACATGGATCCTCCAGTCTTCTCTCATCCTCTACTCAGACAGTTCCTGAGAGGAATTAAAAATGTAAAGCCTCCAAGGAAGCCACCTTTGCCTACATGGGACCTTAACTTTGTGCTGGAAATGTTAACACTTCCCCCTTTCGAACCAGCAGCAACAGCAGAATTACAGTTCTTATCTTGGAAAACTGCTTTCCTGCTTGCAATCACTTCAGCAAGAAGGGTTTCTGAATTACAGGCATTAATGGCAGTACAGCCCTTCCTTATCTTCCATCAGGATAGAGTGTCCTTGAGAACTAACCCTACTTTTATGCCAAAAGTGGTCTCCAGGGTATCATTGAACCAAGCAATCCACCTACCAACATTCTTCCCCAACCCACAGAACAGGGGGGAAAGACTACTACATACCTTGGATGTGCACAGGCAATTGCGCTACTATCTGGACAGAACCAAGAACAATAGAAAAACTGACCAGCTTCTGGTAGCATATGCAACAGGAATGGAAGGAAAAGCAATTTCAAAACAAAGGCTACAGCCACTACTACAGCCTTCTTACGAGGAGTGGCTACCAAAGACATTTTAGAAACTGCTACTTGGAGCTCCGTGCATACATTTGCCAAGCATTATAATCTACCTTTATACTCCAGATCCCGAGCAGGTTTTGCAACTGCTGTTTTGCAAGGGATCTTAACTGCACCATAATCATCTTAGTGCCTCCTCCCCCAGTTTGGCTATGGTAATCTACCCATTTGTTAGGACTGCAGATGCATCCTTGAAGGACATAGTACAGTTTTGTACCTACCATAAATGTAGATGTCCGAGAGGTATGCATCTGCAGTCAGTATTACCCACCCTCCTTCCCCTCTGTGGTACTCCTAGGGTATTTGCCCATCTTGTAGCTAGCTGGGGGAATCTATTATGGTGTATTTGTTTGTATATATGTATATACATGTTTATTTTTGTTTGCTCTCTACTGTTTGGAATCATTTACATTTATCCAAATTTAGCCTTCCTAGAGGGCACCTGGCATCTGGGGCAAGAAACACTGAGGAAAATGGCGTCGGCTGATGCCTTTATACCCAATTCACAGCAGCTATGACGTCGGGTGAAGTGCGACATCAGCCGAGGCCAGACCCAGACTTTGGAATCCGGCCGACTGAAGGGCTGCCTGAGGCAGGACAACCCATTTGTTAGGACTGCAGATGCATACCTCTCGGACATCTACATTTATGGTAGGTACAAAACTGTACTTTATGTGGTACATAAACAAGCAGGGGGGTACACATTCCTACCCCCTCTGCAGACTAGCCATGGCATTGTGGAACACGACCTTGAGCTATCAAGTACAACTACAAGCTCAATTCCTGCCAGGAAAGCTGAATATTTTGGCAGATGAACTAAGCAGAAATCTCATGGGCCTTACCTAATGGAAACTGGAACCATGGATTTTCAACATGTTGACATGCAAATGGGGGAGCCCAGACATAGATCTTTTTGCCTCACCCCAGAACTACCAGTTGGACAATTTTTGCACAAGAACTCCTAACAAAAAAGCCTGGAAAATGGATGGTCTGTCCTTCAGCTGGGAAAAGCTATCAATCTATGCCTTTCCCCCTCTGCCTCTGCTCAACAAAGTTTTAATAAAAGTCAAACAGGACAAACCAAAAATGATTTTGATTGCTCCAGACTGGCCTCGCCAACACTGGTACCCAATCCAACGCAGTCTGTCACATATTTCTCCATGGCACCTACCTCAGACACCTTCCTTACTGTCTCAGCAAAACAACCAAATTCTGCACCCTCAGTTGCAAACATTGAATCTTGTAGCTTAGCCAATCACTTAAATTCCCCCTTAGCATCCGTCAGCAAACCTGTGATGGATGTCATTTTAGAGGCGAGAAGACCTAGTACTAGAAAATCTTATGCTGACAAATGAAAAAGATTCTGTGCCTGGAATCAATCTCAAGGGATGAGCACAGCAGTGCCCAATTTACCTCAGATTTTGCAATACTTAACTGAGATGCTTCACAAGGGCCTGTCTTTTTCTTCCATAAAAATCCATGCCTCAACCATTTCAGCTCATTACAACTCAGAACCCCCCCCCCCCTTCTTCTGTCATCCTCTCCTAAAGCAGTATCTCAGAGGGGCCAAAAACTTGAAGCCACCCAGGAGAGCTCCAACCTCTGCTTGGGACCTTAACGTTGTATTGTAGAAACTCACTCTACCTCCTTTCGAGCCAGCTGCTACTGCAGACTTGAAATTTCTTTCCTGGAAAACAGCCTTCCTTTTAAAAATCACTTTGGCTAGAAGGATTTCTGAATTACAGGCCCTTATGGCAGTGGAGCTTTTCATCATCTTTCATGCGGACAGGGTGTCACTCAGGACCAATCCATCCTTCATGCCAAAGGTGGTATCCAGTGTGGCTGTTAATCAGTCCATTCATTTGCCAACTTTCTTTTCCAATCCACAGAACAAGGGGGAGCGGATTCTGCATTCACTGGATGTACACAGACAACTTAGATTTTTTTGGACAGGACTAAATCACGAAGAAAATCTGAACAACTGCTGGTAGCATTTGCTGCAGGGGCAGAGGGAAAGGCTATTTCAAAGCAAACCATTTCCAAATGGATAAGCCATTGTATTAATTTCTGCTATAAGCACCATGGAAAACCTATCCTCCAGGGGATCAGATCCCACTCCATCAGGGCTGCATCTACTTCTGCAGCCTTTCTCAGAGGTGTTCCTACCAGGGATATTCTGGAAGCTACTACCTGGAGTTCAGTTCATACATTCACCAAGCACTATCATTTACCAATCTTCTCTAAATCCAGAACTGGCTTTGCCACTGTTGTTTTGCAGGGCCTTATAGCCAGTCCTAATGCTGTATAAATCCATCCCCCTAACCATAGCTTTGGGAATCTATGCAAATGTAATGACTGCAACAGTGAAACATGAAGAACATAGTACAGTTGTGTACACTTACCATAACTGTAGATGTTCGAGTGTATTCACTGTTGCAGTCCTGGTTACCCTCCCTCCAGCCCCCTGTTTATTCTCTTACTATGTCTCTACTTTCTTTTACTACACTTAAAAGCCTTTTTGGTGTATTTGCTTTTGTTTGGAGGTATATTGTTGTGTTTTAAATTATTTATATATTTTGCTCCCCATTTGGGGGGCACCTGATATCTGGGGCAAGAAAAACTGATGTAATGGCGTCAGCTGCATGTTTTAAACCCCTGACGACCTGACGTCATGGAAGAAGGGATAACATCTGACTCAGGACCCAAGACTTTGTTAATCAGGCCGACTGAGGGCAACCTCCCAGCAGATTACCCAAATGTCATGGCTGCAACAGTGAATACACTCGAACATCTACATTTATGGTAAGTGTACACAACTGTATTTTTTGCAAGTATCCTCCCGTAACACACCTGTATAACATTTTTTACTTTATGTCATAGCTGCTCATATCAAACCATTTAATTTTGTGCAGCTGTTTACATAACTAGTGTTGGAACAGATGTCTGTTTTCTTTATAGCTTAGACATTTTTTCCTTAAATGTGACTTTCAACAGAATCTTCTTTGGCAACTACATCACTGAAATAGTGTTAGGATGCCAGTCTGTACCACCAGCATTATAAATTTAACTTCTGATTGTGAGGTTGGAGGTCAGACAGAAAAGGTTAGACAGAGTGACCACAGTTGTGCTTTCCTTTTGTGGAGAGGATACAGGACTGTCTCACCTCATGGTTGCCGTCTGGTGGAGGCTTAAGTGTGGGGAAGTTGCATTACATAAAGGTATCTGCTTTTTTGCATCCCATGTGCATCTCCATCTAGTGGAAGATACTGTGTAGAATAAGAAAACTCAGTCTACTAAGGGATATCGTCTCTGATCATGGGTACGTGCCTCCCCTGCTAGAAGTGCCAATAAAGTTATTGTCCTAAGCCTTAGGAGAAGGGCTTCCTTTGTGGAGTCTCTTAGAATGCAGGAGCTAGTAGGTGACTGGTATCCATTTTTATCAGGGAGGAAAAAAATTCTGTTAAAATTGTCCTAAACTCTATGCTTTTTGCTTTATTTTAAGCTCCAAACCCTCAAATGTCAACTTGAGACAAACATAGACTCATATCTCAGTTTCTAAGAATACTTTTCCTTTTAGTCAAAAAATAGATGTAATGATTACTAGATTATAAAGTGGTTGGTAATGTGCATGCTGAAAATTTTAGTTATGTGCGGTTTTGCTCATTAGGAAAGTTGCTTTCTCATTTTAAGCTGTTTGAGTGAGATATCCTGTATTATTAGCAGACTGAAGTAACAGGGTTGGGTGCCAGATAACCAAGAGTGCCTTAATCTGTCTGTGGTGTACTTGTCAATGCTCAAAGTTATGGTTGTTTTTCTGAATGAGAAGATAGTGAAACAAGAATCAAAAGTTTGCTGTTTCGATCCCAACAAAGTATTGTTTTATTATGCGTAAAGGCTTCTCCTGAATAGAAGCCTAATATCTGAGCCCAAAACATAAAAAGATAGCATGTGTAAGTAAAACAGAAGAATCCTGGGAAGTTTACTAGCATTACAGGTGGTAGAAACTATGCCATGCATAGGCATCCCGACAATCACATTTCTCACAATCATATGTCACTTTTATGAACTTGCACATTTATGGGTGTTGTGCTTAGAATAAAATATATATATATATATATATATATATATATATATATATATATATATATATATATATATATATATGGCTTTTCCTTTCGCTTTTCCGGAGGTCGCGTCAGCCCCGTCAATGCAGTAGAGTTTTACATGCTGGGCTTGCTCCGGCCTAACGCTGGCTCAACTTCTAACAACGAAGATTCCCATTCATGTCGCCACACACACACAGTAGACGCTTGGAGACTCGGGCAACGAACCCAACTGTGAGGCGCTAACTGCCGCCAACAAAGCCACACCACCACCGCATATATATATATGTATGTATATATAGATCAAAGTCCAGACTTTAAATCTGTTTGTTTTTAACTCGTTTTGGAAAGGAAGAATTGTCTCCTCAGGTCTGTGAGACAGTAGGTAATGATTTTCTTACCTTAGCTATAAAAGTATGTATGCATACAAGTAGATATAGTTTTGTTTTGTAACAAAATAGTTTTTGACGTTACTTAATTTCCTTGTAAATTCAGCCGTAAATATTAAGAAAGTAAACATTTATGAATAGTTGATAGAGCATTCTCAAACCACTTATGCCATTTATGTTGTGATAGGAAGTGAGACATAACAGTAAATTGATCAAATTCAAGTGCTTAAATCTAAGCAGTATTACAAAATTAACATAAGCACTTAGCTCACCTGACCACACAGTGCTACTGGAACACTCTGAAAAGAGGCTTGTGCCTAATGGGTTTAGCCAGTGACAAATGGATAAAATAAAATAAAAACTAGGTCAGTAAAATGGTGATATGCACCCCAGAAATGGACAGAAGTATTGTACAGAAACCAGTTGTACTTGAGTAAATGTAGTTTTAATAGTGTCATTGTGGTGGTATAGAACAGGCTGTGTACATATGAGAAAGTGTTTGTAATGCAGAATTGTTATATGAGTCCTGGATTCCTTTTGTACAAGTTGGCATTTTGGGCTTTACGTAATGTAATTGTTGGGTTACATGGAGTTGTGAACTGCCCTTTCCCTAAATTTAAAAGTCTATAGCAGTTGTTCACTACATAGTGATTACCAACAACAGTATCCTCCTAGGACGTTAGAAGGATGGAGATGGCAAATAATGTAAACCCCCAACCTGCTCTTTCTAAGAGAAGTTTGAAACAGAAGATTAAAGCTACGAGTTGGTAATGACTTTCATCTTGTAGGTCTGGCTTTGATTCCCTCAGTCTATGTTTGCTTATATTGTAAGTCTGTGTAAATCACTTATCCGGATAGTGACTGCCTCTCATCCTCTTACTGCAAGAAATCTGGACAAAGCCATAAATAAAAGTGGGAAAAAGGAGAAGAAATATGGCCAATTTTTAAATTAATTTTCTGAAGGGCATGACATCTGAAACTTGTGTCTGCCATTATTTTCTAACTTCAGTCTTTAATGATTTGCCACTCATTTGCCAGAAATACACAATTTTATGAAAAGCAGACCAAAAAAAATATATGAGGCAAAAAGCTGTAAATTCTGTGAAAATCTGCACAGTTGAGAGGTATGAAAGGTCACCCAAAAAAAGTATTTTTGCCTACTGGATTTACCTGGTTAACAAATGCAAGGGATATGCACAATCACTTATGTAGTTTTAATGTTTGCATTTTACAGAGAATATTTAATGTGCTGTTTGAAAATGTATAAATGGTTGAGTGCAAGGACTGAAAAGATATCTGTGGATTTAATTGCATCTACAAATAATTGCAGGCATTTTGAATACCAAAATGCAGTTTGCACACCATCGAGCCATATGTACACCATTCATATCTGGTGTCACGAGCCATGTGTACACCATTTATATCTAGTGTCACAGAACTAAGCAATTTGTTGCTTGCAGACTGCAAGGTCACCCACAAAATTCTGCCGTACTTAAAGCAAAAGTTAACATCGCATCGAGCAAGGAACACTACGCAGTAGCATGCAAAATATTTGCAGTATTTGGCATTTTAATGCTTTGTGTGAAAGATTTGCATTGGGAAATAATTAGTGCATGACTTTTGACTTGAGAATTAAAACCCAGAGTGGCAGCTGTCATATGGGATATTTGTTTTCTTAGTTATTTTAGTGGGAGCCAGAATGTCTTTTGAGGGACTGTATCTCACTGACCTCTCAAGACATAAAATTGCTACTAACTTTAATCACATGGCACAGTTATGTAGATGTCTTTTGATGTGAGGAAAGGCGCATTAGCAAATGTCTTGGGAAGAGTCATGTTCATTGAATATGCTGGATGACAAGATGTGCAATGCACACTCAGGCTCTGTGGCAAAGTGGGATGAAGCCATGGCAGTGACCATGATTGCCCAGGTTTAACCATCAGCACAGAGACTTGAGGGGCTGGCCAGAAATAATGACAGTATGCAGCCAGTGCCGACTTGACCATCCTGTGGGTATGGAAACAGCTTGATCCACTGCATTAGTGACCTGCATTAGTGGTTGTAAGATAAGATAAATGATCAGTTGTGAGACTGGATATGCAGATTAGTGTATCACTCGATCAATGAGCCGAAATGGCAGAGACATGGATCTTAATGGAGGAGAAGGACAGGCCTGTGTGGAGTAGATCTGCTAAGTAATCCGGGATTAGAGGCAGGGAGGGCAGATTCGTGTCCTCTCCTTTAGATTGAACCCAGGAGCAGTACCTTTTCCACTTATCAGCATAGCTTTTCCTTGTACTGGGTCTTCTGGCTTCAAGAATGATGTCCAGCACCTGCTTCCTTAGCTGCTGCAGGGTGAGCATTTTGAATTTTGGTACCACCAGGAAGGTATTGAGAATTGAAAGATCTAGGATTGGGTGCCAAGTGCCCTCTTTTCTGGGTACCAGGAAGAGTCTGGAATAGAATCCTTGACCTGTTTGTTTCACAGGAACAGGTTGAATGGCCCTTATACAGATCAGGGATTGAACTTGGTTTTGTGCCTCTGCCCACTGGTTTGCAGGAAGGTCTGGGAACCCTTTTGGAGTTGGCAGTGAGTGGAAGTAAAATTTGTACCCCTGGGATACAATGTTGAGGGCCCATCGGTCTTTGTTGATGGAAATCCAGTTTTTTGTATGAAGGGCTAGTTTTCCCCCTAGGGGCACAAGCAGTTGGGCAGAGGTGGGGGGGTGAAGTTGAGAAGTCATTGGGAATTCTTTCCGTAAGGGGGGGCTTAGCACTCCCTGCTTTAGAGGTGGAGGCACTCCATTGCTTAGATCTCTGCATACCCTAAGACTAGTCTGGGTGGTCTGTTACCCCTGGGCCTAGTTTGAGATGGCCTTGAGGGGGCTGGAAAGGACCAATGTTTTGAGGGGGAATGCCTACTGAATCTAGGAGGCTGTACTTGCAAGAAGTCTTTAGCTGTCTGCATAGATTTAGCTTTTTCTTCCATCTTTTGTAGAACCTCTTCTGCTTTGGTGCCAATCCTTGTTCAAAGGAACATCTAAGAACTTTGGTTTGACATGGTGTAGCATGGTCTGCTCCTTAAGCCAAGCAAGCCTTCTCAGAACAGAACCAGTGACTGCTGCCCTGCAAGATACTTCTAGGGTGTCAAAACCATACTGCAATGTATGCTTGCTAACTTGGCTTGCAGAATGCATAAGCTCTTGCAATTCTTTCTTTTCTGGACAGTCTGTAAAGGTTGTTATATTTAGCTTATTAAGTTCCATAATATGTTGTTGGTACTTCTGCATGTGAAACTGACAATTCAAAACCCTAATAGCAAGAGTTGCAGAGGTATATACTTTCTTACCCCATCTGTCCAAAGCCCTGGAATTCCTGTCCGAAGGGGTGGGATTCTTAGCTGTAGTAGCTTTGATACCGTTAGGCCCCTGGGAAATGATGTCTGGATCAGTAGTAGGATTTTTGAAAAGGAATTTGTGAGAATCAGGTACTCTGTAGTACCTGTCTGGTTTCCAAGGAGCAGGGGGTAAAGCAGGGGGTAAAGTATTAAGAGTAAGACTGTATTCCATAAAGACAACATCAACAACTTCCAGGACTGGGGGTATTGCTAAAGGCCTATGTTGTGGCAAATCTAGAAATTCTCTGAGTCTGTTTTTGGACTGAGAATAGTCTTGGCATTCCAATGGAAATGCTCTCTGAAAGTATGTAAGGTTTCACCAAAAGAAAAGTCCTCTGGAGGAGAGGCAGAGGGAATAGATTCCTCTGCATCTGAATCCTCATAAGCAGATAAGGGCAGGTCTTCATAATCAGATACCTCAGTGTCGTTGACTCTTGGTCTGTTGAAGCTGCAAGGGACTGGTCTCTTTTTCTCTTAACAGGGGAAGGCTGGCTTCCCCTAATCAGCATAATAAGGTCTTCTGCCATTTTAAGCATTTGATGTTGTGGCAAGGAAGTAGGTGCATGCGCTTTGGTCGTCGGTTTTCTAGGCATAGTGTGTACTCTTGGCCTTAGAAACTCGGTAGTTTTAGACAGAACTGAAGACGTGAAAAAAGTTGTCGGTTTGTGTCGAACATTGGTAGTGCGAAGAACTTCATCAAAAGCCAGTGCCTGCTCAGCAGCTCCGAATGCATCCAAGGTAGAGACATGCACAGGTTCCATAGTTGAAGAAGAACCTCGTGGCATACCGGACTCCGAACAGGTCTCAATAAAGGTCTGCGAATCCACTGAAGCGGGCATCAAGGGCTGCAAAAGCGCCTCACTGAGTACCGGCGAACTGCAACTTGCTTAACGGAAGCTTAGTCTGCAGCTTTGGACCTGTGTGGTCTGTCTCTGTCTTTATCCTTGTGTTTTTTCAGAATATCAGTAGTCGGATGGCTTACCAAAGCCATTTCAGAATACGGAGTTCGAGAACTAAAGTATTTAGCGACAATAAGGGCCCGATGACGAATCGTTCGGGTGTTGAGCAAGGCACAAAACTGACAGCGAGGTACGTCGTGGTCTGGGCCTAAACAGGTGACTCAATAAGAATGAAAATCTCGGTGTGGTACTTGCTTTCCACAGGCAAGAGAATTGTTAACTTTTTCTGACCGGTTAGAGCAAGAAAAAAGGATCCCTTTAGAAGACTTCAGGATGGTTCACTTCATAAATGAAAACCTCAGGTAGTGGCTGACTGGCACTCATGTGAACTGCTTCTGCGTCGGGCTTCTCTGCAAGAAAGACTGATGTAATGGTGTCAGCTGCCTGTTTTTATATCCCTGACGACCTGACGTCAGTCCTGGAGTGACAGCAACTGACGCAGAAATACTAAGTCTCTGGTATTCGAGCTGACTAAGGGCTAACTGCAGGCAGAGAACCCAAGTGTGATGACCGCAACAGTGAATACACTCAAACATCTACATTTATGGTAAGTGTACACAACTGTACATTCCTGCTTCGCCTTGGTCCACAACTCCTCTTAAAAGGCCTAAGGAAGAGGATTCCTCTGAGCAAGAGGTGAATTTGGATGTAGAATCCCTTGCTTATTCATCTCAAATTCCTTCCCCTTTATAATATGGTTATGAGGAAGCAGAGCCGACTAGTCCTGACACTCCTTTCAAGGAGATTTCCTTCGGGGACACAGTTTCCAGGATGATCAAGTTTTTAAATGAGATTGTGCTCAGGTGTCTGAGGTGCAGAAGAGGTATTACAAATTTCTGCAAATGGACTCTCCCAGACCTTCTGCTGTCCCTTTTGTTTTGGCTGCCTTATTGGATGCCTTTTCTACGGCTTCTCAGGTTCCCGATTCCCAGTCCCCTACACCCCCCCCAAAAAAAACTGATAGGTTTTATAGGGTGACTGAGGATTGCAAATTCCTTTATAGATGTCCTTCAGCTGTGACCCCTCTGTGGTCTCTGTGGCATCTGAAAAGCCATCTAAGTTACTGCCTTCTAGAAATCATTTTCCTTAAGATAAAGACAGCAGGACTATGGATGGGCTAGGTAAGAAGCTTTATACCTCTGCTACCTTAGTCTTTAGGGCTGTCAAGTATCAGACCCATATGGATATATTTTGGCTTTTCTTTGTCAGGCCTGTCAGATTATTTCTGATCTTTTTGATTCTGAAGGGAAGACTTCCTCTCTCTCCTTGTTGCGGACTTCTTCTCTGGTGGCTCGCCATTATTAAGTACAGTTATGATGCAGCAGATTCTTCCTCTAGAGCTGCTGCTGTTGGTTTTGTGATGAGGAGATATTCCTGGCTTTGGCTTCAACCTCCACCTGATGATATTAAGGCTAAGTTGATGGATGCTTCTCTGGATAACAAACACTAATTTGATGCAGCTGCTGATGATTTTTTAAAAGTCTCTTCAGGATAAGGGCAAGGTCTTGCAGGAACTTAAACATGTTTTTGTTTCTGCTGTGCCTATGTTTCAAAGAAATTATCTGAATAAGCCAGCCTTTTTTCATAGGCAGTCTCACCTTCCTCCCAAGGGAATGAAAGGAGTAAAAGGCCTTCTCCTCCTATAGCTTCCTAGACTCATGTGACCTAGAAATCTCCTTTTCCTGACCAACCAGGTGCTGTCTGACTATCCTGTTCTTCTCAGCCACATTCCTCTTTCTCTTCATCTTTCCCTACCTTTTCCAGTTTGGTTAAAGATTACTCAGGATTCCTGGGTTCTTTCAATGATCCACCTAAGGTATTACATGATCTGGAAATCTCTTCCGCCGTTCAGGGGCATTCCACAACCCCCTCATGAACTGTTGGCTTTCGTTCCAGGGGTGCTTCAGGATCTTTGTCTCAGGGAACTATTCAGGAAGTTACAGTTTCTCAAAGGGGGAGGGGTTTTTACTCCAGAATATTTTTGGTTCTCAGGAAAGAGGGCTCTTGAAGACCCATTCTTGACCTCTCTCATTTCAAGACCTTTCTGCAGGTCTCTTCCTTTCAGATGCTATCTCTTCAGACTTTGTTCCTTCTGCTGCATCTTCAAGCTTTTCTAGTGTCTTTTGACTTCATCTTCACATTCCTATTCATCCCCTTTTAAAGGAAGTTTTTACATTTCTCTGTTGCTTCCAGGCATTTTCAGTTCTCTAATTTACCCTTTGGCCTTTCTACTGCCCCAAGGGTATTCACCACATGCCTCGCTCCTGTGATTGTTTTTGGTAAGATAAGGGGTATACAAGTATTTCCCTACTTAGATGGTCTCCTGATTCAGGCCTCCTCTCCAGAGATGCTACTGCAGCATCTTCACTTTGCCATTTCTCCTTTTTGACTCCTTCATGGGATCATGTATTTTTGGGGTGCAAGATCCAGACTATTCCAATGCTTGCATCCCTGCCGCCTTCCAAGGCCTTGACTCTCATTCCTTTCTTTCAGTCCCTTCTTCCTCTGGCCTCAGTTACAGCCAGGAAATTTCTGAGAGCTCTGGGTTTTATGGCCTCCACCATTACTATGTTCCCTTTTGCCAGCCTCCACATGAGATAAATTCAGTGGTTTCTAAAGTCAGTTTACCTTCAGCATTCTCATCCCCTGAACTTCTTAGTTCCTCTTCTTCCATGCCTCAAGCTGGAATTTCAGTGGTGGATTCAGCAGTTGACTCTCAATCCAGGGCTCCTTTTTCAACCCCCCTCGTCCCTCTCAGAAGCTGTTCACAGATGCTTCAGACATGGGAGGGGGGGGAGTATCCTCTGGCTCTCAAAAGGTGCAGGGTCCTGATCGCCTTAACAAATGAAAGACCACATCAATGTTAAGGAGATGAGAGCTCTTCTGCTGGCTCTTCTTTCTTTTCACCCTCTATTCTCCCCAGGCCTTCTCAAGGTGTTTACAGACAATACCACAGTGATGTGGTATGTCGACAAGCAAGTGGGGATGATATCTTACTTCCTTTGCCAGCTGGCTCTACTAGTGTGGAAACTAGCTATCCAGTAGTGTGTGACTCTTCAGGCAGTTTATATTCCTTCTGTTCAGAACACTGTGGCAGACTTTCTAAGGAGGTCCATAACACAATCCCATGTGTGGATGCTTCACAGGGATTGTTTCTGGACATTGTCCACCACTGGGGTACTCCTCAAGTTAATCTCCCTCCCCTCTGAATAGTTTCCTCTTTTTTTGTGCCAAAGTCCCCAGCCTTTGGTCTGGAAACTGGATGCTCTGTTTTTTTCTTGGAAGGGGATGTTTCTTTATGCCTTTCCTCCCCTTCCCCTCATTCCAAAAGTCCTGTTCAAAATACAACAGGAAGCTCCCAAAATCTTACTGATGACTCCCTTTTGGCCCAGACAACACTGGTTCCCACTTCTTCCGCATTTAGCCAAGGGCAGTCATCACAAGTTACATCACTCACAGGGTGGATCTACTCACACAAGACATAGGGTTTCCCATCCATCCTCACTTGTCCACTCTTCAACTGACACTTTTTTCTGAGGATGTGTTTAGAGTCCTGCAGGATGCCAGGAAGCCCACTACTAGGAAATCCTACTTATTCAAATGGAAGAGGTTTTCTGCTTGGTGTCTTTCTCATAACCTGGATCCACTTACTGTAGGTGTTTTGTTGGTTCTGTCTTATTTTTCTGAACTGCTGAATGCTAGGTTGGCGTATTCTTCTGTTAAGGCCCACATATCAGCAGTCTCTGCTTCTCTGCCTTTATCACCTCCTTTAGTTTCTAGATTTGAGGCTAAACAGTTTCTTAAAGGTGTCCTTCATATTAGCCCTTCCAGAAAGCCTGTCCCTCCCTGACATTTTAATTTTGTTTTAGAAAAATTGACCCAGGGTCCTTTTGAGCCTGCAACTTCAGCTTCCTTATAACATTGTTCTTGGAAGACTACACTTTTGTTAGCCCTTACTTCTGTCAGAAAAGTATCTGAGTTACTAGCCCTTATGGCTTGTCCTCCTTTTTTCGTTTTTCATAAGACCCGGGTGTCGCTTTGTACTAATCCTCCTTTTATTGGCAAGGTGGTGAATGAGTTGTCCCTTAATCAGTCTATTCATTTGCACACTTTTTTTCCCTTCTTTGCTAGTGAGAAGGTGCTGCACATGTTGGATGTACACAGACACCTCAGATTTTATTTGGATAAGGCTAAGACGTTTTGTAAATCTGATCAGCTCTTTGTTTTCTTTCATCCTAGATCCTTAGGTTTGACTGTTTCCAAGCAGGCTATTTCTTCTTGGATTTCTAAAGCAATTTCTTGTTATGCTTTCCATGGCAACAGCCGTTCTTCTTCTGTTAAGGCTCATTGTACTGGGGCCATGGCTTTTTCTGGTGCTTCTTTGCAAGGGTTTGGATACTAAAGCTACCTTGACTTCTGTGTGTATGTTTACCAAGTACTACAACTTGGATGTGATGCCCAGAGCTAGAGCGGGCTTAGCTAGATCCACTCTCCATGGGGTCCTGCAGAGTTCTGCTGGTCCATCCTCTTCCGCCTCTTCTACCTGAGCTTTGCACTCTCCTATTGCCAGGAATACTGCAGCAGTGAAATGGAAGGACATAGTACAGCCGTGTAAGCTCTTACCATAATGGTAGATGTCCTTCTCTTCACTGTTGCAGTATTCACTCCCTCCCTCCTTCCCCCTGGTTCTTTTCTCTTCTGGATTACTGGTTAGTTTTTTTTTCCTTTGACTGATGTTCTTACTGGAGCTCTTAATTCTGAGAATGGTACGTCTGGCCATCACCTTTATGCCCTGCTCTATATGAGGGGAGCATATGTGTGATGTACGGAGTACCTTAAAGGAACCTAAAGGCTTTGGTGTACTGGCTGGATATCAGGCTGCCCTTGGCAGGGATCCCTATTCTAAAGAATACTGCAACAAGGAAGAGAAGGGCATCTACCATTATGGTAAGATCTTACACAATTGTACTTTTTGTCTCCAAAGCTTGTGTGGTATAAGTGTTCTGATTTTCTTTCCCACAGCTGTCTTCACATAAAATGTACAATTTCTAACTGTACCTGCCACTTTGCAAGGAATGTGTTTTCAGCAGTGGCTACTAACTGAAGTACTGTATCTCCTAGTTTGAATTCTTTGAGATGTACATTTGTGTCATATATGCTCCCTGTTGTTCCTCCAGTACTGTCTTATGCTCACCTACTGCATGCATTATAGTCCTTAATCTGTCCTGCATGTCTGCATAATGCTGTCTTATGCTTTTAAGAGGTTCTGTTTCCCATCCCATTTTTCTTTCACTATATCTATCAAGCCTTGGGGATGTCTGCCATATAGTACTTTGGGGTCTGTATCACATTATCGAAAACTGATAATGTCGAACGGCCATAACATCAAAAGTGCCATTCATCAAAACTGTTCTTGTGGGGGGCACCCCCGCTAATTATATATACCAACTCCGAGATTGCACTACAGTGAGGAAAGGGCAAATTTACTGATCCTCACTGTAGTGCGATCCTACAAGGACAGTTTTGATGAATGGCACTTTCGATGTTATGGCCGTTCGACATTATCACTTTTCGATAATGTGATAGGAACCCGCACTTTGAATGCTGTGAATTCAGTTGAGGCTTGAGGTATTTCTGTTACAGAAAAGAGAAGATATGGAAGTGATTTCTCCAATTTCTCCCTTAGATTTCTGTAGCCTTTTGTATCATGGATTTTAAAGTTATATTAAAACAGTCAAGAAGCGCATCTGTTTGAGGGCTACTGCTTGGCTTTTTCACTTAAAAATGGCAAAGCTGCATTCCTTACTGTAAACATAAACATGCTGCCTTGATCTTTGAAATTCCTTGGAGAATTCCTACTCTATTAAAAAATCTGTACTAATTATTTTTTTATTTTATTTATTTGTTAAGTAAATAAGCTTATCAGGCATAACAGTCACTTTTCAAAGGTGACCAGGGAGGACTGCCTGGTTACGTTATTTGCTCATAGTTGCACAGTAGGCAAATGGAGGTGGAAGGATTAAAACCACTTATGCTTCCCTATAGGAAGCATCTCATTAATAGCTCAGTGCCTTAATCCTTATGCTGACTATCATACTTTTGCTATGGTCTTTGCAGGAAATCTTATTGCATAATCAGTAATTACAAGGATATAATAATGATTGTTAATCAGTTTTACAAGTGGGCCCACAATGTCCACTGCTGTGTTTTAAAATGGGGCATTCACAATGGGTAAGGGTATCAAATGGTTCTAACACCCTCTGTTGGATGATATTCTTTGACAGTCTTTGCAAGCTGTACAGAAGTCCTTAGTGCCTTTCATAATATCAGGACAGTAAAGTCTAGCTAAAATTCTGTTTTTTGTTTTAACCATTCCTAAATGACTATCTAAAAGCTCCTGAAATTAATATCTTGTTTAGTATCTGTTCTCTTTAAATAGTTCCCTTATGGAAAAGGTCATTCTTTGTTCAGAGTAATTGAGTTTTCTTTTCCTTTGGTTCTCCAAATTGTCTTCTGTGTTTTCTATAGTTATACTTTGTGTATTCTCTTCCATTGAGCCTTATTAAATTTACTTGGCTTATCTGAAAGTCATATATGTTATCATTGCCTTACTCAGAACACGTGTCTGGAGTGTTTCTCCCCGGGCCTCCACTAAAAACAGGGTCTGTTCCAGTCGGACTTTCCTGGTAAACGTTAAATGAATAAGTAATAAGTTTGATAAATTCAAAATGTCAGATAACAGATTCTGCATTTATAGTAGCTATAAATTCAACATTTTTGCATTCCATAGGTTCATGTGTATTTGTTTGTTTATTAGCTAGCATTTGTTTATCAAGATAGTCTGAGTGGGGGCTGAACATACCCTCTTTTCACTGGAGGCCTGTGAAGAAACGCTCTAGTAATAGTAAGTATTTACAGTAGTTACTTAATTTGGAAATACAATTAGTAGTCCCAATAGCAGCTGACTAGTTGGAAGTATAATAAGTAAACATCACACAATTCAAAAATTATAGAATATATGCATAAAACAAGGACTTTACTACAGCTAATACATAAATGGAAGATAAATGTCACACAGCAGGCAGTTAGTTATGTGTAGTGTAAAACAGTATTTGCATGGATGCAGGTACACCACATAGGTTTTGGAATTCAATAAGCATGCTATTAAGTATAGCTTGTTAACTAGCAGTAAAATTTTTCACAGGAATAGAATTGTTGTTACTAGCTGTGCATTATTTAACTGTATGTCTTTTGCCAGAATATCTTAAAATTCAACTCAGATTGTGAGAGTTTTGTCATATTTGCAATATAATTATATGACCCTCGTTCATGCAAGGCTGACTTTGGATTTGGAAGTTCAGTTAATAGTAAATATTCCCTAAAACAAGCAGATATTTACGGTCACTCTGGAATACCAACTTTCTTAAAGTACTAGGGAGTGCCTCTTGAACTTGTCTACTGCCAAGATGTCTAAAACTTTACTTACATTATTCACACAGTGGTCTTGCTTCAGTTTTAAAATATGCATTGCCAGTCACATGTAACCACACCTGTTTGTCCCCACTAAATTTCCAGTTGTGGAATTTAAAGGATTGTTCCAGCCCTTGTCAATATTTCTTATTTCAGTTTTTTAATAGTCCTTGGCATTCATGTCTGCTAAGATTGTACAAGCTGTCAACAAGCCTCTAGTGAAAAATGTTTTTAGAATCCTGGCCCACTCAGTTTGGAACCACAACTGTTGAGCTAATTACCTTCTGAAGGCCACCAAGTAGCCCTTCATATTCTCTTCTTTGCCTTATTTTTTGAAAGGGCCACTGGCTTTTAGGACACCCAGTAATGTGGGCTGTTGTTTCACAACTGCAGTAACCTGTTGCTATGTTGATAAGCAAGTGTTGATCACTGTTGCACTTCTCTGCACTAGGGCCTTAAGTAGCTTTTCCATTTTGCAAAAACTCAGTTGTTACAGTAAAGTACACATGGGGCATTAGCTTCACAGAGAAATACAGAACCAGAACAGCACCCTCATTCTTTGTGGTAATCCTTCACACTGCCAAAATAATCCATGCAGAACAAATATTCACAAAGACATACCCCAGGATTCACTAACACCTACACTAAGTGTACACTGTTCTGAGTGAACAGACAACAAAGACATAACTCACACCTTCTTCCTCCTAATTTTAGTTTTCCTATTGATATTCTTGCAGCTTTAAACATTGACAGGGATTCATAAAGGTTACCGCAAAGTGTAGACTACATGTACACTTAGTGTAATCTTTCTGAGTGACTAGAAAGTGCAAAAATGCAATAAGAATTTTATTGAATACATATCGTGTACACTTAATGTACATTTTGTGTAGGCTTTATTGAATCTGGCCCACAGAGTTTTTAAAGTTCCTCTGAATAACTCTTTCTCCTGCCATGAAGATCTTTTGACCAAGAAAATCCAATTTATTCACAAGATATTAATATTTCATCAGCTACCCAAAGCTTCTCAGTTAACACAACATAGCGTTTCAATCAGTACAGCACAGTTCCAGCTTAAGAGATAGCATTTACTTCTGGAGCCTTTAAACTGTCAGCTTTTAAACATTGACTTGAAGCAGAGTTTACATTTTTCAAAAAAAAAAAAAAATTAGGCAGAACACTTTTTTTAAACAACTTCACTAAAATACAGCTTGTGTAAAACTTTTTCTGCCCGCATTCTTTACCAATGTTGCATTTAATGAAAAGACAGTAAGCCAGTATCTGAAAAACAGTTTTATCAGAAAGTATGTTAAGTTTATTTACACTGGCAACAGAAAAATGACTTCATTGTGGCAGACACTGTGAAAGAACCATAAAGCCCAGCTCTTTACTGCAGCTTTATCAAGTGCATTTCATCCTTGTAGAAGTTCTTCACAGGGGATTTTTAAAGGAAATCATTACTTGCAGTCACATAATAGGTTTTAAAATACACAAGTTTAGACAAGTTCCACTCAGCAGATTCTTTCCTTGGTCAAGCTTCAGGGATATGTTCCAGACGTAATGCTAGTCCATCTTGGTTCCTCCCTTTAGACTTATTTGAAGCCCTCTTAGCACTATTGTTTCTTGACCCGGTCCTCGAAGTACAGTTGTGTTGGCTCAACAGCCCCCACTATTTTTTTTTTGTTTGTTTGTTTCTTTTACACACACACAAACACAGACACATACTTACATGTATGTACACGTACACACATGTAGTGCTAATTGTGTTCTTGTTTGATTGGGACTCTATTTTAAGAGCTCCAAAAAGCTAACTGGGAGGAAGTACAGTGGTATTTCCCATGCAGTCTGTGCACACACATTTATGCATCTATCTGGTTGCACCTTTTTATACTGTCCAGTCAACAGTAAACAGGCTTGGAATAGTACATGTTTGATGTAAACTGAATACAGTAATTCATTTGATCTTATGGAATCATATGATTTACTATTGTTTAGCATGGATTTTTGCATGAAAATCATAACACTGAATGTGTGACTGTCCCTTTTATACATGAAATGGACTTTTTTATGAAGTTAAATAAGGTACTGTTTCTGAAAATGAAGTATATTTGAAGGATGTGCATGGAAAGTGTGTCCTTAAAGAGTGTGGATTAAGTGTCAGTTAATGCATAGGGCTACAAAATAGAGGCTCCATGCTTTTATTTGATCTTGACAAAGTGAATTGCTTTTTCATTATGAAACCAGATTCAAGTCTATATACTGATGTCTGTTTAATCAAAATACCACCAATCCATGCATGTGTGCCTGTAATTCTTTGTGATAGTGTTGTCCTGCTTCAAAATTCATGCAGTTTTAAAAACTAAAGTTATGATCCCCTTAGCTCTGCTGGGTTTCTCTGGTAATTTTTTAATGTAGACATTTACTACTTTTTCTACCTCCTGTCTTACTTAAGCCATGAAAGACAGTGATATTTCTCAATCTTCAGTAAATAGCAAAAGCATGGAAAACTGCAACACAGAAACTACTTTGTAATATGCAGTCATTGCAAGAGGTTCAGACTGTTCTAGAAGCTTGGTATGTTGCAGTGTGGCATTAAGCTGCAGTTTGTTTCCTGTAGTAAATGGTTTCAGAGAATTGTAGGTGTAACAGGGTTTCTCGGACAAAAGTTTTATAAATCACCTTATTTCCTAGTACACCCCCCATTAGAGAATCGATACTTCATTACAGGAGAAAATATTATATAACAAAACTCTCCTCATCTGTGCCTGCCAAAAGATGTATTACTGAAATAAGTATAAGCATATGTTGAGTTCTAAGTGCACATTGAAACTTCAATTTAATATGGAAAACTAGTCTTTGAACTGAGAATAGATAAAGTATAGAAGTTATGGTAATTGCTGCATCTAGCGAAAACGACAATAAAAATAGATATGCTTATTGAGATCGGATAATGAACCCTACTGCAGGGTACAGATTACAGGAGTTTGATGTTTCTGTGCATGCATCCAATGCAAGTCCATAAATTTCAGGCCACTGACAAGAAACTCATCACCAGTGAATACTGTTATTTTTTTCTGTAGTGTGGGCCTTTAATATCACTGGTTGGTTTGTTTTACACTTGTTGTAAGGGATTTGATGTGATGAAGTTTTGAGACCCTTGTTATGCATTTTGAGCTGTACAGTGGATATAAAAAGTGTTTAAGGGTGTGCACACTTATGCAACCAGTTTATTGTACGTTTTATTTTTTATATTTTTCAATTGAATTGTACAGGTTATAGGTCACATTAAATGTGGGACAAGTTTTGAAATTGTTTATTGTGGTCTCATTTTTTTATATCACAAATACCTGGCATTTTAACAGGGTGTGCACACTTTTTGTATCCGCTGTAGGTGCAGTTTCATTACAGTGATTTACTCAGCAGAATCCTGGACATTGGGAACAGGAACATATTTTCCCTCGCAGTGTTTGCTCTTTCACTATAGTTTGACAGTGAAGCTCATATGTCTAAGTAAAAGTTATTATGGAGGGATGCCCCACACATGTTCTGTGCATGTGAGGTTTATTCCTACTGCAAAATGCTTTTTCAGGTATCTTATTCTTTCATTTTAGTTTTAGTTTTATTCTCCTTTCTTTTTTTCCTTTTTTTTAATATAAAGGGAGTCGTTTTACCACTCTGATAGTGTGCCCAGTATTTTTCTGTGGCATTTCATTGTGAATCCCAAATTTCTTATCTTGCATTACTATGATGCCATCCATCACAGGTGTCAAATCCCATTCTGTTCTATGAATCCCAGCTGTGACTGGACCAATGATATGTGAGCATGATCATCGATGGAAGCGCTAACCTACTTCCAAAACTTCTGATAATCTTTAGCATTTGAAGGAAGCCGTAAATTAGACAACATAATTTACAACTAAGAGTAAAACATTAAAAACATGATAGTTTTTCACAATCACAAAGTTTTGGGTTCTCTTTGAACACTTTGCAATAGCAGCTCCCCAGTAGATCCACTACATCTTGAGTTTGCAAACCATTTCTTAGCATTGTTCAAGAGTCTGTCTCGTAGAACTGTTACAGTTCTACCTCAGCCATCCCATTCCTTTGTACTGAATAAAATTTTCCTTTTGACATTGGTCATCCTAGCTGTTCAGAAGTTCGCTACAGTCTCTGTAACGTACAAATCTTGTTCCATTCTCAGATATTGTGTTTCTCCTCATTTCTTGTTACTGGCTGCTGTGTGAATTTATTGCAATTTCATCATTATATCATCATCATCATCATCATAAACTCCAATGTTCTGTAGTCCTAGCTCGCCTTCATTCTTACACTTAGGATTGGAGCCGAACCTCGGCTCCGACTCGGCCATACTCTAGCTCAAAAATGTCTGGTTGGCTTGTGGCTAGGAGGTATCCCATCATGCATCACCCACATTCCCCAGATCTCGTTTGCCGCTCGTTCAGCTCAGACGTGATTCTTCTTGGCCGTGGCTAAGTGATTTTGTTCAATATACTGAATTGTCATTTTTTGAATCTTGCTGTATTGTCTTGTTATTTAGTGTGTATTTTTGCAGTTTCTGTATGTCTCGGACTATTTGCTGCTTATTTTCTGTGTTGTTTGTTGTTTAGCCGTTTTCCGTTGGCCTTTCTGGTATCCCTACATCGCTTTCCTCTTTCCTCTTAGGCTTTAAGTTAGAGGACCTAGTCCTCTTTTTGCTGTTCTTGTTACCCATTGGGCTAGGCCCATTCAAATTAGAGAACCTAGTCCTTGGTTCTGTTTTTCCTTCTCCCTGGGCTAGGCCCATTTAAATTAGAGGACCTAGTCCTCGGTTTATTCTATTTCCCCTCAGGGCTAAGCCCATTTAACTTAGAGGACATAGTCCTCCATTATCTTTCATTGTTGTGTGTTACAGTATTTATTGGGGATTATGTGTAAAGACACTAAGGACCATAAGCCTTCGGGCTTCCAAAAGTGTACCAAATGTGCCCAGAAGATGTCCTTGACTGATGGGCACAATTTGTGTGTTTACTGATGTTCATCGTGTTTCACTGTTGCAGTCATCACAATTGGGTTATCCTGCTGGCAGGCTACCCGCAGTCGGCCCGAGTTCCAAAGTCTAGGTCCGGCGTCGGTTGCTGTCGCCTCTTCCCTGACGTCAGTGCGCTAGGGGTATAAAAGATGCAGCTGACGCCATTTTCTCCAGTCTTTCTTGCCGCGCGGTGCCCGAAGCAAAAGCAGTTCGCAAGTGCCGGTCGGCCGACTCCTGAAGTTTTTCAAATTCGAATTTCAGATCCGAAGTCTTCATTAAAGCTAAGTACCCCGTTGGAGAAACTTTTTTTTTGCTCCAGACCGATGTCAGAAAAAGTTAATAACTGTATTTCTTGTGGGAGGCAAATACCTCATAAGGATTTTCATTCTTAATGTATTCCTTGCCTAGGCCCTGACCATAACGTTGCTAGTTGTCGGTTTTGTGCTAGATTTAACCAACGCACTATTAAGCGTCGGTACGATTTTGCATTCCATTACTTTGGCAAAAGATTTAATTAAATAATGCCGTCAGAATAGCCGACTACCGGAGTTTACAAAAAATGAAAAGAAAAAGAAAAGGACAGGCATCCAAGATCCAAAACCGATGACGAGGCTTCTTCTAGGCCTGTCGCCGGTTCGCCGGTTCTCAGTGAGGCGCTTTTGCAGCCCCTGACGCCCACTACCTCAGAGCCACAGGCCGCTTCCAACTCCAACATGGAGCCGACTGGGCCTCTGGAAACTCAAGGTATTGGACACACGTAAACTATTCCCTCAGATGGGTCCGGAGCCGCTGAGCAGGCATCGGCTTCTGAGGGTGTTTTCAGGCCTACACAGTTATATGTGAAACCTTCTTCAGCTACAAAGGCAAAGACTAAAGCAGCTCTAAAGACAAAGAAACAAGTACAGCAATCACCTGGACAGGCCTCCATGCCTAAAAAACAGATGCTTAAAATGGCAGAAGACCTTATTACTTTGATCAAGGGTTCCCATCCCCCTTCTGAAAAGAGGCCTAGGCAAGAGTTAGAGAATGAATCTTCAGACCAGGTTTCCATTTCCTCTGATTCCTCCTCTGAACAGGATTGCTCTATTCCTCCCTATGAGGATTCTGATGCTGAATAATCTATCCCTTCAGCCTCTCCCCCTGAAGATTATTCTTTTGGGGAAACACTGCATACTATGAGGGAGCATTTCCACTGGGAGAGCCAAGACTACTCAGAATCCAAGAAAAAGCTCAGAGACTTCCTTTTATTGCCCCAGCACAGGCCCCTTGCTATCTCGCCTGTTGTAGACATTGTAGATGATGTATTTTCAGAGTCCAGTAATTCTCCAGACTCTTTATCACCAGCCCCTGTTAAGCCAGACAGATATTTATTATAGGGTTCCTGATTCACATAAATTTCTCTATAAGAACCCTGCAGCTTACCCAGAAACCATCTCTCAGGGTCCCAAAGGGGTCAAGGCTTCAACTGCAAAAAGCCCTATACCCTCTGATAGGGATTCTAGGGCCCTAGACAGATGGGGCAAACAGATTTATACCTCTGCTACCTTGGCTGTAAGAGCATTAAATTGCCAATTTCATATGCTTAAGTATGAGCAATATCTCATGTCTTTGCTTAAACAGAAAATGTCAGCAAATACAGAGTGTGCAGACAATAAAGAAGTGCAGGATTTATTGCATGCAGCTGAACAAGTTGGAAAGCATACTTTGCAATGTGGTTTTGATTATCTTGAGGCCTCCTGCAGGGCCGCTGTTACAGGTTCTGTCATTAGGAGGCATGCTTGGTTAAAAGAACAAAATTTGCTGGATCATGTTAAAGCAAAACTATTAGACGCTCCTTTACAGCATGATACTTTGGAGTTAAAGCAGAAGAGGTATTGAAGAAAATGGAGGACATAGTTAAATCTATGCAAACAGTCAAGGATTTCTTGCAGGTACAGCGTCCCAGATTTAGCAGGAACTGGCCTACAAAAAATTGGTCCATTCCAATGTCAGATAGACCACAAAGGGGCAGATACAGATGCCCCAGAGGCAGATCACAGCCCCAAGGCTCATACAGGCCTAAACAATGGGGTGCTTCTACCTCCAAGAGTGGAGAGGAAAAATCATAGTCATACAGGAAACAGTCTCAATGACTTTCTACTTCCAGCACCAAGCACTTATCTTTTGGCAGCTCCTTTGGGTGGAAAACTAGCACTTTTTTCACAAAATTGGCACATGATCACCCAGGACAAATGGATGCTAAATATAGTTTCACAAGGCTACAGGTTCCACTTTCACACCCTGCCAAGGCAAAACGGTATGCCAGACCTGCCACGCAATCAATGGGCAGAGGCACAAAAACAAGTTTCATCCCTCATGGACATGAGGGGCATTCAACAAGTACCAGAGCAAGAGCAGGGACAAGGATTCTATTCAAGACTGTTCTTGGTACCCAGAAAAGACAAAGCCTGGAGACTAATACTGGACTTATCTATTCTAAACACATGTCTGGATATTCCAAAATTCAAAATGTTAACTCTACAGCAGCTTCTGCCCATGTTGGGCAAGAAGGCTTGGCTTGTGACTTTAGATCTAAAAGAGGCATACCTGCATGTCCCAATCAGACCAACATGCAGAAGATACCTCAGATTCAAAGCTGGCTCAATGCACTACCAATTCTCTTCACTGCCCTTTGGCTTATCTACTGCGCCCAGGGTCTTCACAAAGTGCCTGGCACCAGTAATTGCATTTTGTAGACAAAGAGGAATACAAATATATCCTTACTTGGACGACTGCCTTATTCAAGCGGAGAACAAGGACATTCTACTACAGCATCTGGCGTTTGTAAAAAGATTACTGACAAGTCTAGGGTACACAGTAAATGAGAGGAAATCAAAAATCGTACCCTCTCAAGAGATAATATTCCTGGGTGCAAGCTTAAATACAATTGCCCAGATGGCTTATCTCACGCCAGACAAACACAGACAACTGACTACTTATTTAAAAATATTGGCAACAAAGACCCAGTTATCTGCAAGAAAAATTCTGCAGGCCTTGGGTTTCATGGCATCCTGCATTCTGCTAATTCCATATGCAAGACTGCATATGAGGAAACTTCAGTGGTATCTAAAAAGTGTTTGGACTCAACATTGCCATAGCCTGGAAACAATGATTACCCTTGTTCCCTGCCTGCAACAGGAGTTTCAATGGTGGGCAAAAGCCTGTCACCACAACACGGGACAGCCATTCAACTTACCCAGAGCCAGGCAGACATTGACAACAGATGCATCAGATTACACCTGGGGGGCCCATATGGCAGGAAGATGTATTCAGGGCACATGGTCCGCAAGTCAAATGCATCTACATATCAATCAAAAAGAGATGCTAAATGTTCAGAATGCCCTGACAGCCTTCAAGGATCTACTTCATCCAGGACAACTACTAATAAAGACGGACAATACTACAGTCATGTGGTACATAAACAAGCAGGGAGTCACACATTCCTACCCCCTCTGCAGGCTAGCCATGAACTTGTGGGACACAGCATTGATTTACCAAGTACATCTGCAAGCACAATTCCTGCCAGGAAGGACAAATACTCTGGCAGATAAACTAAGCAGAAACCTAATGGATCCCCATGAGTGGAAATTGGATCCACAAGTCTTCAACATGATAACAAGGACCTGGGGATGCCCGGACATAGACCTATTTGCCTCCCCTCACAACTACCAACTACAAAGATTCTGTACAAGGACTTATCACAAGCAAGCATGGCAAATATCTTTCAGCTGGAAAAATCTAACAGTATATGCCTTTCCTCCTCTGCCTCTCCTCCCCAAGGTACTCCTCAAGGTCAAACAAGAGAAACCAAAAATGATACTGATTGCCCCAGACTGGCCCCGCCAGCACTGGTACCCAATCCTAAAGAGCTTGTCTCACTGCCCAGCCTGGACATTACCTCAAATTCCTCACTTATTGACCCAACAAGACAGTCAGATACTGCACAGCCAACTCAAGACCTTAAACCTGGCAGCATGGCAGATAATGTAGCCCCTCAAGACACACCTCTCTCTAAAGCAGTGATGGATGTTATTTTGGAGGCAATGAGGCCTAGCACCAGAAAATCTTATGCAGACAAATGTAAGAGATTCTGTGCTTGGAACCAAGCACAAGGTATTGACACGATTGTTCCAAATATTCCTCAGATTTTGCAATACTTAACAGAGATGCTGGATAAAGGCCTTTCCTTTTCATCAATTAAAATTCATGCCTCTGCCATTTCGGCTCATTACAATACAGAACTACCTATTTTTTCTTATCCGTTACTAAGGCAGTACCTCAGAGGGGCCAAAAACATAAGACCTTCAAGGAGAGCACCAATACCTGCATGGGACCTCAACTATGTCTTGGAAAAACTCAGACTGCCTCTGTTTGAGCCAGCCTCCGAAGCTGATATAAAATTCTTAACCTGGAAAACAGCTCTGCTCCTAGCAATAACCTCCACTAGAAGAGTCTCAGAGTTACAGGCACTCATGGCTGTGGAACCTTTTATCATTTTCCATCCTGACAGGGTTTCGCTGAGGACGAATCCTACATTTATGCCTAAGGTAGTGTCCAGTGTGACCCTTAACCAAACAATTCATTTGTCTACTTTTTATACAAACCCACAAAATAAGGGTGAGAGAATTCTGCATTATTTGGACATATGCAGACAGCTACGCTTCTACTTGGACAGAACCAAAGCTGTCAGAAAGACTGAACAACTTCTAGTGGCATATGCTGCAGCATCACAAGGAAAGCCTATCTTAAAACAGACTATTTCAAAGTGGATAGGCCATTGCATTCGTTTCTGCTATTCGAGTGTATTCACTGTTGCAGTCCAGGTTACCCTCCCACCATCCCCCTTTTTTCTTTGCTGGGATCTATCTGTACCTTTCTACTCTATACAACCTATGTGGTATATTTGCTTGTAGATGAAGGCAAAGTTGTTTTTTGTACATGCATGCTTATTGGCATAATTTAGCCTACCATTTTAGGGGCACCTGACATCTGGGGCAAGAAAAAGTGAAGAAAATGGTGTCGGCTGCATCTTTTATACCCCTGGCGCACTGACATCAGGGAGGAGGTGACAGCAAATGACACCGGACCTAGACTTTGGAACTCGGGCCGACTGCGGGTAGCCTGCCAGCAGGATAACCCAATTGCGATGACTGCAACAGTGAATACACTCAAACATCTACATTTATGGTAGGTACACAACTGTACTTTTGGGGGCTATCCACCTCCAAGAGTCTTGCCTGTTTTGCCATGCATTCAGTCCTCATGTTCTTCAGGAGAGGAAGAACAAACTAATTTTGAAGGGACTACTAAAGCATTCCTTTGAGGAGGAATTGGGCTCTTCATCATCCAGCTCTAAGTCTCCCTTCTCCTCCAAAAAGGAAAGACAAAAAACTACCAAAAGGCGGTCTCCCACCCAATCTGTTTCGTCGGAGCCGCCAGACAAAATTACAAAAGTGGCTTCATCCTCATCGGCTCCACTGATTTCGGTGCCGACAGAGGGTAGTTTAGTGGATCCATCAGTCTCGGCACCAGGTGCTTAGTAACCGATGACTGACATTATTTTTTGGAGCTGGTCATCTGATCTTCAGCCGGTTTCTCCAACTCTTAGGTCTCCGTTTTTACAGCGATCCAGATCCCCTACTCTATTGTCTAGGTCCTCTAGGAGCCTTTCTGATGAGGATGTCAAGAGAGTGGTGTGTAGACTGCTTCAGACTTCAGCGCTGGCAAATTTGCTTTCGGCTTTGTCCCAATCGCTAGTGGAGCCTAACGTTCCATCCCGCTCGATTGATGTTCCTCCTCCAAGCTTCTCTGAGCCTTTGGAGCCAGAGCTGTTGGTGCCTCCGGTTGTGGATAGGTCAGTTCCAGCTACCTCAGTTGGTCTCTCAGTTCCAGTATCTGCTCCGACTCTCTCGGTGCCTTCCGTGGGGTCGAGGATCCTTAGCTCTCTGGTCTGGCCAGAGGGGGATGCTTCGAATCGAACTTCTTCGGTTCCAAGCCTACCTCTCAGTGCTTCAGCGTGGGTGAGCTTGGACCCCACATCTGCTTCAGAGCCCATCTCCTCAGTTCCGTGGGTTGCCTTTATATCTTTGGAGCAGAGGGCATCCTCAGAGACGAGGGGATCGGCATTCGTGATGATGAGGAGTGTGCTGTCCAGGACTTCAGCTTCATCCAGAGGTACCGACACTCTTTTCCCTAAGGCGCCAATCTCAGTCTCAGCTCTCTCTCTTTCCCTACACAGCAGAGACCCGCAGCCTCAGGATACGTCCATGAGTGGTCCCCAGTCTTCCGAGGTCTCCCCAGAATGCCTGCCTGAGGAACCACCTAGGAAGAGAAGGGTTCCACAAGTCATCCTCTGATGATATCTCTTTTGCAGATATCCTCGAGATCCTGAAACAGAGAGGTGGCTGGCCCACCAAATCCCCTTCTGATGAGGAGTCAGTGTACCTGAAGGCTTTCGGGTCTCAACCCTCTGCCTCTTGGGTGTCTCTGCCTTTCGACGAGCTACTGGATTTAGTGAGTTGAAAGGTGTGGGAATCGCTTGACTCTGTAGAACCAGTTCCTAGAAAACCAAATAAATTTTTGTCAGCACCCCAAGACAAGGACTTTTTGCCTAAGAGCTTTTTAGTAGATGCCATGGTGGTGACAGCAGCCACCAAGAAGGAACTTGCTGAAACTTCCTCCACTGTCCATCCTCCAGACAAGGAGTCTCGAATGATGGACAGGTATGGGAAGCGTGTTTTTGCTTCAGCGGCCTTTAGTCTGTGGTCGCTGAACTATCTGTCCCATTTCACAAGACTCCAGAGAGATCTCCTAAAAGAGCTGGGAGATACTGTACTGGGTAACGTATCTGATGCTGTATCTCAGAAGGTCAACGGACAGATGTCTACCCTAAGTTCTATTGTGAACTCCTCCATGAGGCTGATTTTGTATACAGCGGATGGAGCGAGTAGGGCAGCGGGTTCAGGAGTCTCTCTCAGGAGACACTCCTGGATGTGCTTGTGCAACTTTGCGGAGGCCTTTAAGTCTACGTTTACCAACGCCCCATTTGACTGTTCCTCTTTGTTTGGAACCAAGGTAAAGGACACACTCACCAAGTGCGAGCAGAAAGGAAAAACCCTGCCTGCCATGGGAGTCCATTTTTCCGTACCCTCTAGACCATACCCCACAGGGCAGAAGGGCAGCAAAATGTGGTTCAAAGAATTACAGAAGGTTTTCTGGATGCACAAGGTGATTCCTTCTCCAGAAGCAGAGGAGGAGGAAATAACAGTGGATGTCGTCCTACAGGTAGAGGAGACCCACAGAACCAGGGAGACCGTAATTCCTTTTGTGGTCGTCCCTATCAGCGCTCCTGAAAGGAGGCCTGACTTCTTGTCTCTGGAGCCAGTCGGGGGTTGTATTTCTGTATACCCAGAAGCCACAAGACAAGTGGGTATTAAAGATAATTACCAGAGGTTACCGTATTCCCTTCTTTTCCCCACCCCCTCAGACCAGACGAATCCCAGATGTGCCACCCAATCACAGGGATTCAGCAACTCTAGAAATCCAAAAGTTGCTCATGAAGAGAGTCTTCCAACCCGTCCCTGCAGACCAAGTAGGATTAGGGAATTACTCCAGATTCTTTTTGGTGCCAAAAAGAACAGGGGAAATGAGACCCATTTGGATCTCAGCAAACTGAACAAATCTGTGCAGAAGTCCAAGTTCCGAATGGTCACCTTACAGTTGATACTTCCGTTGTTAGGGAAAGACATTTGGATGTGCTCCATAGACCTCCAAGATGCATACTACCACATCAAAATGGATAGGGCATCAAGGAGTCATCCACGCTTCCGTCTGGGAGCCAGTCATTATCATTTTCACGCCCTGCCCTTTGGTCTCACCACAGCCGTCAGGGTGTTCAAATGTAAGGCAGTGGTTACGGCTCACTTGAGATGTCAGGGATTCCAAGTGTTTCCATACCTGGATGACTGGCTCCTGACTGCCACCACCAGGCATCTACTGTTAAAAGCCATAGACGTCACCATTTCAACATGCCTACAGTTAGGAATTACAGTAAACTGGCAAAAATCTGCATTGTCACCCTCTCAGCGTGTGAGTTTCATTGGCGCCGAAATAAACAATGTATTAATGAGGGCTTACCTACCTATCGAAAGAATTCAGAGTCTAAGGGAACAAGTCTTAACCTGACTTCCTCTGAGAAAAGTCAAAGCAAAGGTCAAGCTATTAGGGACCATGGCTTCAACAATAACACTAGTTCCATTAACCAGACTGCACATGAGGGTCCTTCAGTGGTTACTCTTTGCCCAGTGGTCACTGCAGTATCTCCCTCTGTCTCATCTTATCCTTATAACTAATTTATGCAGGCAGGATCTTCATTGGTGGATCCAGATCAGCAACCTAAACACAGGCAGACCATCCCCCCCCCCCCCCCAGTTGCCACTGTGACCACAAATGCCTCCCAGGTAAGGTGGGGGTGGGGCATTACCTCAGGAGAAAAGTCCAAGGCACATGGCAAGATCACAAGGCTCATTTGCATATCAGTGTCTTGGAGATGAGAGTGGTGCTTCTAGTGCTGCAAGCACTTCACAGCGTTCGCCCTCTAGGAACGATTGCAATCCACTCAGACAACATGTCAGTGGTATGGTACCTAAACAAGCAAGGAGGAACTAAATCTTAACCCCTCTGCAGAGAAGCCCTTCGAGTTTGGGAGTGGGCAGAGTCTTCCCAGCGCTTTCTGGTAGCAATGCACATCCTAGGGAAATCCAACGTCATAGCCGACAATCTCAGCAGGGCTATTCTGATGCCTCACGAGTGGTCTCTGAACACTTACGTAGCAGAACTGATCTTTCACAAATGGGGTCAGCCTTGCTGCAATCTCTTTGCCACCCCTCTCAGTGTCAAATGCAGCGCTACTTTACCCTGATTCCCCCAGATGGGGAGACTCCATGAGATGCACTCATTCACGATTGGCCCTCGGAACTTCTCTGTGCTTTCCCCTCCTTCCCCCTCATTTCGAAGGTAATTCAGAAAGCAATATCCTTGGGAAGCAGGATGATCCTAATTGCTCCTTACTAGCCTCAACAGATTTGCTTCCCCTTCCTCAGACCATATCTAATGGACGAACCTTGGACTCTGGATCCAGTTCCAGATTTACTGACACATGTGAGGAGCGTTCCATCCCTCCATCCACACCCTCAACTTGACAGCTTGGCTACTCAAATTCCATCCCTAGTCAGGCTTCATGATTTTTCCCCTGAGGTGGTACACATTCTGTCATCTTCCCACTAGGAAGATTTATACTAGTAAATGGAAAAGATTCTCATTTTGGGCCCATGAGAGAAACCTTGATCCCTACACAGCTCCTATTTCTGCGTTTTAGACTTCCTCTTGCAGTTATTCAATCAAGGTTCAGCAGCAGCAACTGTTAAAGTCCATTTGGCAGCTATTTTCACTTTCCGTGTTGCTAAAGAACCTAATCTTATGACTCATAGGCTTTGTAGAGCCTTTCTCAAAAAGACCACATTAGTAAGACCCCCAGTCATGGATTCTGTGGTTCCATGGGATTTGAACTTTGTTCTCTAGAAACTTACATGTAGTCCTTTTGAACCTTCAGCGACATGTGACCTCAAGTTTTTATCTTGGAAAACTATATTTTTGGTGGCTATCACTTCCGCTAGACAGGTGTCTGAACTGCAAGCTCTTTCCATTAAGCCACCTTTTTTGGTGTTTCATAAAGATAGGGTCTCCTTGAGGACAAACCCTTCCTTCATTCCTAAGGTTTCTTCTCCAGCCAGCATTAATCAGTCTATTGAGTTGCCTGTGTTCTTCCCTGAATTCTCAAACAAAGCAGAGTATAAATTCCATCAATTGGATGTCCATAGACAGTTACGTTTTTATCTGGACAGAACTAAATATTTCAGAAAATCATACCAGTTATTTGTCTCCTTTTCGGACTCTAGACAGGGCCTCCCAGTTTCTAAAGTCACATTATCTCACTGGATTTCCAGTTGCATTTCATTCGTCTATTCCTCCAGTGGTAAAGATCTGCCTTTCAAGGTGAAAGCTCATTCTACCAGGTCTGTGTCTACCTAGGTAGCCTTTTAGGCTAGGATCCCAATAGACAACATTTGTGCTGCAGCAACATATGCTTCACCCCACACACTACTCACTACAAATTGGATATGGCTTCTAAGTACAGGTCTTTCTTTGGTTCCACAGTAATCAGGAGCATTTTCCAATGAGCCACCCGAGATGAAGGTGCTAGGGACGCTGTCCCAAGTGTAAGAATGAAGGCGAGATAGGACTACAAAACATAAAGAAGTTATGTACCTACCAT
The DNA here is from genome assembly GCF_019279795.1 of Protopterus annectens. Lineage (NCBI taxonomy): Eukaryota > Metazoa > Chordata > Ceratodontiformes > Protopteridae > Protopterus > Protopterus annectens. Next base: position 1,305,641,186 of record NC_056735.1, read on the forward strand.
AACATTCAATGTTTGTAGTCCATCTCGCCGTACATTCTTATGAACCCTCCTTCCTGCCCCCTCCTTGAGGACCTAGGGGTGGAGTACATACTGTTATTTGAGTCCTTTCAATTTGGTTTGTTCTTTGTCTTTGTCTCTGTATTTTCTCACAGCAAACAAGATCTGGGGAATATGGGTGATGCATGATGGGATACCTCCTAGCCATGAGCCAACCAGAAGTATTTGAGCAAGAGTATGGCCGTGTCGAAGCCGAGGTTCGGCTCCAATCCCAAGTGTAAGAATGTACGGCAAGATGGACTACAGACATCGAACGTTATGGTAGGTACATAACTTCTTTTTTTTTTTTTTTTTTTTTTTTATATACAAGGGGTCAGGGAGCTAGTTTGTTGTCATTACCTCTGTCTTGATTCAGAGCCACTTCCATCCCTTCTTTGATAGTCATTCCATACTGTCAAAGGCCTTCTGTCACACAATACACCCATCTGTTTGATGGGCATTCTTCTGGTCTATCTCAAATGTAGTTTTACCAAGTTATATTTTGTTTTCCTGTACATGTGACTGAACATTGTAGTCTGTTAGCTCTGACCTTCTTTGCAAATGGGGCTACTTTGGGATCCACACCGAGATCCTCATTTCTTCATCTGTCTGACAGTGTACATTCTGCTACCCATCTCAGGCACTTCATCTTCTTTACCTGAATCTTCCTCAGCTGCTGTGTCTTCACTGCTGAGGTTTTTGTGCCGTGCAGAAGCACTGGTCACACCACTGTTTGTACAGTTCACTTTTCCGCTTCCCTGGCCTTTGTCACACTATTCCTTAATACTTTGTGCCAGTTGATAGTAGCACCTCTGATTCTAGCTTTGATCCCGTCAGTCAGATTTCTCTTCTCCTCAGCCACACCTCACAGATGTTTGAAGCTGTTAGCCCATTCCACTATTTCCCTTCTATCTGAATTTTCAACTTCTGATGTCCTTCAAGGATGCAACTGCAGTCCTTACATATGGGTTGTCCTGCCTCAGGCAGCCCTTCGGTCGGCCGGATTCCAAAGTCTGGGTCTGGCGTTGGCTGATGTCGCCCTTTCCCCGATGTCAGAGCGCCTGGGGTATAAAAGCGTCAGCCGACGCCATCTTCTTCAGTCTTTCTTGCAGCGGCGCCCAAAGCAGAAGCAGTTCGCAAGTGCCGATCGACCAGCTCCTGTGTTTTCAGCTACTGAAGTCTTCAAAAAAGCTAAGTACCCCGTTGGGGACCTTTTCTTGCCTCAGCCGATGTCAGATAAAACTGTAAAAGTTAATAATTGTTTAACTTGTGGGAAACAAATACCTCATAAGGATTTCCACTCTTACTGCTTACCCTGCCTAGGCCCAGAACACAACGTCTCGGCCTGTACAGCTTGTGCTTCTTTCAATAAACGCACTCTTAGGCGTCGGACAGAGTTTGCTCAGGATTATTTTGGGGAAGATTTCTGTTATATCATGCCGTCGGAGCTTCCGACAGCACATTTACCTAAAAAACGGAAGGATAAGGACCGACACTCATGGTCCACGGTCTCGGCCAACACCACGCTTAGGCCTACCACGAGTGTCTCGGTCTCTTCTGTGCCGGTTTCACAACCGCTACAGATCGACGACACCGCCCCACCAGTTACTTCGGTACCGGAGGCCAGCTCGGTGCCGGTTTCTGTTCTCCCCTCTGAGACCGTAGCCCAGGATATTCCTGACACTATTTCAGTGGATAAGACTACTCCAGCACGCGGGGCTGCCAGGCCTCCAGTGTCTATGTCCATTAAGGCCTACACACGTGCTAAGGATGCCAAACAGGGTAAGTCTCTCTCTCCAAGATCTGTTTCTCTGGGATCCACTTCTGGTTCTCAAATTTTAAGTTTAGCTGAGGACCTTATTTCTTTAATTAGGGGTTCTCAGCCACATCCAGAAAGAGGCTCTCAGCCGCCTTCTGTCAAGAGGCCGAGGGTTGAGCAGGTAGATCTCCAGTCCTCCGATGAGGCCTCAGGTGATTCTGCACATTCAGACTACCAGGAGGAGGCCTTCCCGGCCTACGAGGATTCTGATGCGGAGGAATCCATCCCCTCTGCTTCTCCTCCTGAGGAGTTTTCCTTTGGGGAAATGCTTCATTCCATGAGGGAACACTTCAAATGGCAAGACCAAGAATACTCAGATTCTAGGAAAAGATTAAGGGAATTTTTAAAGCTCCCTCAGCATAGACCCTTAGCTATTCCTCCAGTTTTAAATGTTTTAGATGATGTGTACTTAGAATCTAGTGTCTCCCCTGACTCTCTCCCCCCTGCTCCTGTCAAACCAGACAGGTACTACAGGGTCCCAGACACACATCAATTTCTGTACAAGGGCCATACTGCTGACCCTGAAACTATTTCTCAGGGGCCTAAAGGGGTTTCCTCCACTACTGCTAAGAATCCACTTCCTTCGGAAAGAGATTCTAGGGCTTTAGAAAGGTGGGGCAAGAAAGTATATACATCTTCCACCCTTTCTATGCGAGCATTAAATTGTTAGTTTCATATGATTCAGTATCAGAAGTACATGTTGGATGACTTGCAAAAGAAATTGGCTTCCCCTGAACCATTAGATAGAAAGGGGTTACAGGAATTGGTTCATAATACTCAGCAGGTTAGCAACCATTTCCTTCAGTGTGGATATGATGCATTGGAAGCTTCATGTAGAGCAGCAATGACAGGTGCGGTCATACGCAGACATGCTTGGTTAAAGGAACAAACATTGCCAGACCATGTGAAAATTAAGCTTTTGGACGCACCACTAGAGAAACATAAGCTATTTGGTGCTACTGCACAAGAGGTTTTAAAGAAAATAGAGGAAAATCAGTGCAAACAGTCAAAGATTTCCTCCAGGTACAGCCTCCAAGATTCAGCAGGAATTGGCCTTCTAAACATTGGTCCTTTCCAGACACAGACAAATTTCAAAGAGGCAAAAACAGACGTGGCAGAGGTAGAGGGCAAACTCGAGGCTCCTACAGAGGACGTCAATGGCAGCCTCCGAACCAGAGAGGTGGGGCAGGAACTCCCACTCCTCCGCAGGGACAATCTCAATGACTTGACTTTGACTCCGCCATCCAGGGCTCAATTAGAAGCACCTTTGGGTGGAAAATTATCTTTATTCTCACAAAATTGGCACAATATTACAAAGGACAAATGGATACTGGACATAATAGACAAAGGATACAGATTCCATTTTCATACACTACCAACAAGACATGGCAGGCCAAACCTGCCACCAAATCAAAGGGCAGAGGCACTCAAACAAATAACAAACCTACTTCAAATAAGAGCAATAGAAAAGGTTCCTTCTGCAGAACAAGGCCAAGGATTTTATTCAAGACTGTTCCTTGTTCCAAGAAAAGAAAACCAATGGAGACCCATTCTGGACTTGTCCGCACTGAATACTTACCTTATTGTGCCAAAATTCAAAATGCTGACTTTACAGCAACTCCTTCCCATGCTGGGCAAGGGGTCTTGGCTGGTAACTCTGGACCTCAAGGAGGCATACCTACATGTCCCAATCAGACAAAGTTGCAGAAGATACCTCAGATTTCTTGCAGGCTCAGAGCATTATCAATTCTCAGCATTGCCCTTTGGCTTATCTACTGCGCCCAGAGTGTTCACGAAATGCCTGGCATCAGTAATTGCACATTGCAGACTCCAGGGGATACAAATATACCCTTACCTGGACGACTGCCTTATACAAGTGGACAGCCAACAAGCCTTGTTAAAAAACTTGGACTATGTCATTCACCTACTGCAGGCCTTGGGATACACAGTCAATATTCAGAAATCAAGTCTCGTACCATCCCAACAAATACCTTTCCTGGGTGCCACACTGGACACAAACACCCAGATGGCGTTTCTGACAAAAGAAAAACAAAAACAATTACCAGAATACTTCAGAAAATTGTCAACACACACCCAGATGACTGCAAGGAACATCCTGCAGGCCCTGGGTTTCATGGCATCTTGCATTCTTCTGATTCCACACGCAAGGCTGTATATGAGGAAACTACAATGGTATCTAAAAAGTCTATGGTCTCAACACAGCCACAGCCTGGAAGCATTGCTCCCACTCATTCCATGCCTTCAAAAGGAATTTCTGTGGTGGGCTCAAGCAAGCCAGATAAACAAAGGTCTGCCTTTCAGCAAGCCTCATACAAGCCAAACCATAACAACAGACGCCTCAGACCATGGATGGTGGGCGCACATGGAGGGCAGATGCATTCAAGGACAATGGACACAAAAAGAAAAGCACCTGCACATCAACCACAAAGAAATGCTGGCAGTGATACATGCAATCAAGGCCTTCGAAAAGTTCATGCATCAGGGCCATCTACTAATAAAGACAGACAATACCACTGTTATGTGGTACATAAACAAGCAAGGAGGTACCCAGTCCTACCCTCTTTGCAGACTGGCAATGAATCTCTGGGATATTTCCCTACAATTGAAAATAGAGTTGCAATCCCAGTTTGTACAAGGACAATGTTCTGGTGGACAGCCTAAGCAGAAACATTATGGATCCACACGAATGGATGTTGCATCCAGGCATTTTCTTACAAATAACTCAAGCACCATCTGAAAAAGTTTTGCACAAGGACGTACCATCCTCAAGCATGGAAGGTGGACGCTCTCTCCTTCAGTTGGAACTCTCTAACACTATATGCCTTCCCACCTCTTCCTTTGATGACCAAGGTGTTACTAAAGATCAAGACAGAGCAACCGAAAGTCGTACTGATAGCTCCAGACTGGCCAAGACAACACTGGTACCCACTGCTACGGAGCTTGACACACACCAATCCGTGGCTCCTTCCTCAATGGCCACTTCTTCTGACACAGCACAATTACAGGACACTACACCCCAGCTTGAAAACATTGAAGCTGACAGCTTGGAAGATTACATGACTATTCCTCAGGATACACTTTCCAAAAGGGTAAAAGATATCATCCTGGAGGCGCGCAGACCTTCCACTAGAAAAACATACTCAGCAAAATGGAAGAGATTTCTAATCTGGAACAGCAAAAAGAGTCAAGACCCATCAGTGATGAGCATTCCACAGATCCTGGAATATTTGGCTGAAATGCTCCACAATGGCCTTTCATATTCTTCCATAAAAATACATGCTTCAGCAATATCTGCCAGATATAACACTGATCCGCCTGTATTTTCTCACCCACTGCTAAGACAGTTTCTAACAGGTATAAAGAACATCAACCCTCCAAGGAAACCACCAGTGCCTGCATGGGACCTCAACTTCATGCTGGAAAAATTAACTCTTCCTCCCTTTGAACCAGCAGCATCTTCAGAGTTGAAATTTCTGTCTTGAAAGACAGCTTTCCTTCTGGCAGTAACCTCAGCAAGAAGAGTCTCTGAGCTACAGGCCCTTATGGCAATACAACCATTTCTCATTTTTCATCAGGACAGAGTTTCTTTAAGAACCAATCCGTCATTCATGCCAAAGGTGGTATCCAGGGTGTCCCTGAATCAAGCTATTCACCTGCCTACCTTCTTTCCCAATCCTCAAAATAAAGGAGAGAGACTCCTGCACACCTTGGACATACACAGACAGTTGCGCTACTACTTGGACAGAACAAAGTCTTTTAGAAAATCTGACCAGCTTTTTGTAGCTTGCGCTGCTGGATTGCAGGGAAAAGCAATTTCCAAACAGACAATTTCTAAATGGATTGGAAATTGCATTCGGTTCTGCTACTCTTTTCATGGAAAAACTGTGCCAGCTGACATCAGACCACATTCCACCAGAGCTACAGCCACCTCCACAGCCTTTTTAAGAGGAGTGGCAACAAAGAACATTTTAGAAGCTGCTACATGGAGCTCCGTGCATACATTTTCCAAACATTACAACCTGCCTTTATATTCCAGATCCAGAGCAGGGTTTGCTTCTGCAGTCCTGCAGGGCATTTTAGCTACACCATCCTTGTCTTAGTGCCTACCACCCCCAGGTTGGCTATGGTATTCAACCCATATGTAAGGACTGCAGTTGCATCCTTGAAGGACATAGTACAGTTTTGTACCTACCATAAATGTAGATGTCCGATAGGTATGCAACTGCAGTCAGGATGTCCTTCAAGAATGCAACTGCAGTCCTGACATATGGGTTGTTCTGCCTCAGGCAGCCCCTCGGTCGGCCGGATTCCAAAGTCTGGGTCTGGTGTCGGCTGATGTCGCCTCCTCCCCGACGTCAGAGCGGCTGGGGTATAAAAGCATCAGCTGACGCCATCTTCTCCAGTCTTTCTTGCCACGCGGTGCCCGAAGCAGAAGCAGTTAGCAAGTGCCGGTCGGCCAGCTCCTGTGTTTTCAGATACCGAAGTCATCAAAAAGCTAAGTACCCCGTTGGGGAACCTTTTCTTGCCTCAGCTGATGTCAGATAAAACTGCAAAAGTTAATAATTGTTTGTCTTGTGGTAAACAAATACCTCATAAGGACTTCCATTCTTACTGCCTTCCCTGCCTCGGCCCAGACCACGACGTCTCGGCCTGTGCTGCCTGTGCTTACTTTAATAAGCGCACTCTTAGGCACCGGGCAGAATTTGCTGAAGACTTTTTTGGGGAAAACTTCTCTTACACCATGCCGTCGGAAATACCGACAGCACATATGACCAAAAAACGGAAGGACTGGGACCGACATTCACGGCCCGCGAGTTCCACCGACACCACCCCAAAGCCTACCTCGAGTGCATTGGTCTCTTCGGAGGTGGTAATTCAACCGCTCCAGGCCGACAACTTTGCTTTACCGCACACTTCGGTCCCGGAGGCTACTCTGGTGTCGGTTGTTGATTTTCCTCCTGAAACCGAAGCCCTAGATTTGCCTGACACCATACCGGTGGACAAAGTTACTCCAGCACATGGGGCAGCTAGGCCTCCTGTGTCTATGTCCATCAAGGCCTACACACGTGCTAAGGCTGCCAGCCAGGCTAAGTCTCACCCTCCTAAATCTTTCTCACAGGGTTCCACCTCTGATAAACAGATCATGACTTTAGCTGCAGATCTAATTTCTTTAATCAGGGGCTCTCAGGCTCATCCAGACAGGGGTTCTGAGCCGCCTTCAGACAAAAGGCCTAGGGTTGAGCAGGCAGATACCCTTTCCTCAGATGAAGCCTCTGGTGAGTCAGACCATTCAGATTCCCAGGAAGAATTCTTCCCAGCCTACGGGGATTCTGATGCTGATGAATCCATTCCCTCTGCCTCTCCTCCTGAGGATATTTCTTTCGGGGAAATTCTCCACTCTATGAGAGAACATTTTCAGTGGCAGGGCCAGGATTTTTCCGACTCCAGGAAAAGGCTTCGGACTTTCCTTAAGTTACCCCAGCACAGGCCTTTAGCTATACCCCCAATGTTAGATGTATTGGATGATGTGTACTCCGACTCCAGTACTTCTCCTGATTCTCTCCCTCCTGCTCCTGTCAAGCCAGACAGATATTACAGGGTTCCTGAAACTCATAAACATCTCTTTAAGGCCCACTCTGTTGATCTAGAAACTATTTCTCAGGGGCCCAAAGGAGTGGCCACTTCCACGGCCAAAAATCCTTTGCCCGCTGACAGGGAATCTAGGTCTCTGGAGAGGTGGGGTAAAAAAGTTTATACCTCAAACACCCTTGCCATGAGGGCACTTAACTGTCTTTTTCATATGTTTCAGTACCAGGATTTTTTGCTAGATGATTTGCAGAAAAAATTAGCCTCTCCTGAGTCTTTAGATAGAAAGGCCTTGCAGGATTCGGTTCATAATACTCAGCAGGTTAGCAATCATTTTCTTCAGTGTGGTTATGATGCATTGGAAGCTTCATGTAGGGCAGCTATGACAGGGGCCGTCATACATAGGCATGCTTGGTTGAAAGAACAGGCATTGCCAGATCATGTTAAAATAAAGCTTCTAGATGCTCCTCTGGAAACACACAAGCTATTTGGTGATAATTCACAGGGCGTGTTGAAATCAATAGAGGAGAAGGCTAAATCAGTACAAACAGTCAAAGATTTCCTCCAGGTTCAGCCACCAAGGTTCAGCAGGAATTGGCCTTCGAAGAATTGGTCCCTTCCAGACACAGACAAGTTCCAAAGGGGAAAAATCAGGCGTGCTCGAGGTAGAGGGCAATACCGAGGCGCCTACAGGGGCCGCCAATGGCAACCAGCTAATCAGAGAAGTGGCGCAGGGACTTCTACTGCTCCACAGGGACAATCACAATGACTTGACTTTGACACCGCCAACAAAGACTCAAAGAGAAGCACCCTTAGGCAGAAAATTATCTTTATTCTCAAAAAATTGGCACGTTTTAACAAAGGACAAATGGATTTTGGACATAATAGACAAAGGATACAGGTTCCACTTCCATACTTTACCAACAAGGCAAGGCATGCCAAACCTGCCACAAAATCAAAGGGCAGAGGCACTCATACAAGTTTCAAAACTGCTACAAATCAAGGCAATAGAAAAAGTTCCTCCTCAGGAACAAGGCCAGGGATTTTATTCAAGACTGTTCCTTGTTCCAAGAAAAGAAAAGCAATGGAGGCCTATACTGGACTTGTCTGCTCTAAACACTTTTATCATTGTGCCAAAATTCAAAATGCTGACGTTACAGCAACTTCTTCCCATGCTGGGCAAGGGGTCTTGGCTGGTTACTCTGGACCTCAAGGAGGCATACCTGCATGTCCCAATCAGACACAGCTGCAGAAGATACCTCAGATTTCTTGCAGGGTCAGAGCACTATCAATTCTCAGCATTGCCTTTTGACTTATCTACTGCGCCCAGAGTATTCACGAAATGCCTGGCATCAGTAGTGGCACATTGCAGACTTCAGGGGATACAAATATACCCTTACCTGGACGATTGCCTTATACAGGCGGACAGCAAACAAGCCTTGATAAGAAACCTGGACTATGTCATTCACTTACTACAGGCTTTGGGATACACAGTCAAAAATCAAAAATCAAGACTACTGCCATCCCAGCAAATAATTTTTCTAGGAGCCAAACTGGACACAAACTCACAAATGGCTTTCCTCACAGAAGAGAAACAGGAACAATTACCAGATTACTTCAAAAGCCTAGCAAAGCGCACCCAGATGACTGCAAGGAAAATCCTGCAGGCCCTGGGTTTCATGGCATCTTGCATTCTTGTGATTCCACAGGCAAGACTACACATGAGAAAACTACAGTGGTACCTAAAAAGTTTATGGTCTCAACACAGCCACAACTTAGAAGCAATTATTCCACTCATTCCATGTCTACAAAAGGAATTTTTGTGGTGGGCACAAGCAAGCCAGCTAAACAAAGGCATGTCTTTCAACAAACCTCAAGCAAGCCAAACCATTACAACAGATGCCTCGGATCATGAATGGGGGGCGCACATGGAGGGCAGATGCATTCAAGGGCAATGGGCACCCCGAGAATTGCATCTGCACATCAATCAAAAAGAGATGTTGGCAGTGATTCATGCAATTGAGGCCTTCGGAAAATTGCTACAGCAAGGTCATCTGCTAATAAAGACAGACAACACCACTGTTATGTGGTACATAAACAAACAGGGAGGCACCCATTCCTACCCCCTCTGCAGACTAACAATGACTCTTTGGGAAAAGTCCCTGAAACTGAACATACAGTTGCAATCCCAGTTTGTTCCAGGCAAGGACAATGTTCTGGCGGACAGTCTAAGCAGAAACATTATGGACCCGCATGAATGGATGCTGCATCCAGACATTTTTTCACAAATAACTCCTACATGGGGAAGGCCGGACATAGATCTCTTTGCCTCACACCTCAATCATCAGCTGAAGAAGTTCTGCTCAAGGACACACCATCCTCAAGCCTGGAGAATGGATGCTCTCTCCTTCAGCTGGAATTCTCTAACAATCTATGCATTCCCACCTCTGCCATTAATGACCAAGGTGCTGCTGAAGATCAAGGCAGAACAACCAAAAGGCATTTTGATAGCTCCAGACTGGCCAAGACAGCACTGGTATCCATTACTAAGGAGCATAACTTGTACCAAGCCGTGGCCCCTGCCTCAATGGCCTCTGCTTATAACTCAGCACAATTACAGGACTGTTCATCCCAACCTGCAAACATTGCAACTGACAGCTTGGAGGGTTCCATGACTTCTCCCCATATCTCTCTCTCCGAAAAAGTTCAAGAGATCTTACTGGAAGCACGCAGGCCTTCCACCAGAAAAACTTATTCAGCCAAATGGAAGAGATTCACCATCTGGAATGCCAGCAAGGGTCAGGATGCATCAGTAATGAGCATCCCACAGATATTAGAATACTTGGCAGAAATGCTGCACAATGGCCTTTCATACTCTTCCATAAAAATACACGCTTCAGCAATTTCAGCAAAATACAACTGTGATCCGCCTGTGTTTTCACATCCTTTGCTAAGACAGTTTCTAAGAGGGATAAAGAATATCAAACCTCCAAGAAAACCACCAGTGCCTGCATGGGACCTCAACTTCGTCTTGGAAAAATTAACTCTTCCTCCTTTTGAGCCAGCAGCAACTTCAGAATTGCAATTTCTGTCCTGGAAGACAGTTCTCCTGTTGGCAATTACTTCAGCAAGAAGAGTCTTGGAGATACAGGCCCTCATGGCAGTACCTCCTTTTCTCATTTTCCATCAGGACAGAGTCTCTCTAAGAACCAATCCTTCATTCATGCCAAAAGTGATATCCAGGGTTTCTCTAAATCAAGCAATACACCTGCCTACTTTCTTTCCCAATCCTCAAAATAAAGGAGAAAATCTTCTGCACACTTTGGACATACACAGACAATTGCGCTACTACTTGGACAGAACTAAGGCCAACAGAAAGTCTGACCAACTGTTTGTAGCTTACGCTGCTGGAGTACAAGGAAAGGCAATTTCCAAACAAACAATTTCAAAATGGATTGGAAACTGCATCAGATTCTGCTACTCTTTCCATGGAAAAAGTGTACCAGCCAATATCAGGCCACACTCCACCAGAGCTACAGCCATCTCCACAGCCTTTCTAAGAGGGGTGGCTACAAAGGACATTCTAGAAGCTGCTACATGGAGCTCCGTGCATACATTTTCCAAACACTACAACCTGCCTTTATATTCCAGATCCCGAGCAGGCTTTGCTTCTGCAGTTCTGCAGGGCTTTTTAGCTACACCATCCTTATCTTAGATCCTACCACCCCCAGCTTGGCTATGGTATTCAACCCATATGTCAGGACTGCAGTTGCATTCTTGAAGGACATAGTACAGTTTTGTACCTACCATAAATGTAGATGTCCAATAGATATGCAACTGCAGTCAGGTTTTCCCTCCCTCATACCCCTCTGTAATCCTCTTTTTTGGGTCCACTCCCCCTTTTTCAAATTAGCTGGGGATATCTGTTATGGTGTATCTGTTTATTACTGTTGTGCATGTATGGAATATTTTATCCATTCTCTAAATCTAGCCTTCCTTGGAGGGCACCTGGCATCTGGGGCAAGAAACACTGGAGAAGATGGCGTCGGCTGATGCTTTTATACCCCAGCCGCTCTGACGTCGGGGAGGAGGCGACATCAGCTGACGCCGGACCCAGACTTTGGAATCCGGCCGACCGAGGGGCTGCCTGAGGCAGGACAACCCATATGTCAGGACTGCAGTTGCATATCTATCGGACATCTACATTTATGGCAGGTAAAAAAATGTACTTTTTCCCTCCCACCTACCCCTCTGTGGTATTCTCTTGGGTTTCTACCCCTCATTTTAGCTACCTGGGGTAATCTTTTATGGTGTATTTGTTTTTATGTTGTTGTACTTGTCTGGAATTTTTTCTCTATTTTCAAAATTCAGCCTTCCTTAGAGGGCACCTGGCATCTGGGGCAAGAAACACTGAAGAAGATGGCGTTGGCTGACGCTTTTATACCCCAGGCGCTCTGATGTCGGGGAAAGGGTGACATCATCCGACGCCGGACCCAGACTTTGGAATCCGTCCGACCGAAGGGCTGCCTGAGGCAGGACAACCCATATGTAAGGACTGCAGTTGCATACCTATCAGACATCTACATTTATGGTAGGTACAAAACTGTACTTTTCCCTTCATTTGCTGTTATAACCACTGTGTTGTCTATACACACTGCAGTCCCTTATTACCTGCTGAAGTTTATCCTGTTCGGTATCTGCTTGTAAAGTTAACATATTACTTCTTGTAGCAGTTATTGTAGCACACAAAAGTGCTACCAGTCCTAAACATTCTACAAGGAAACACCTCCACTACTTATTATTAATGCCCACCCCTCCACGCATTTCTAAAGGTCAGTTCTGTGTGCTTTTTCCTATTAACCTGGTGAACTTGGGCATCCTGAGGCAATGTAGCAACTGCTTCATGTACACAGACAACCCTCTCCTCTTACCATCCAACTCTCAAACGCTTATATATCCAAATTAGAAGCCACTCACTCTCCAGCCAAGACCGGAATAGCTGGTCGCTGGTCAAGAGGAGAAGGTCAACACTTGCACCACACCACATGGAACACATAGTCCTCCAGAACACAAACCAGCACTGCCTTCACATAAAAACACAAACCACACACCCACCTTCAAGGGGGCTCTCAATAAAAATCTACGCAGACCTCCAAGGCAGAAATGCACTCGACCAGCACAACACAACACTAATCATGAGACACATAACTGTCCTAAACAGTATTCCAATCAATCAAAGCCCCTAAGGAAAAACAGCATGCCCAACACATTAGTCATGGGTGACTCGATAGTGAGGCACACTGATGTCCCACTCACTAGGTTGAATAAGGAGAAAGTAACAGTCAGCTGCCTGACAGGTGCCAGGATCCACCACATAACACACGCACTCAGGTCCCTCAACAACAGATACAAATATGACTCTGTCATTGTACATGTGGGTGTGAATGACTTGAGACATACCTCACTGGGCTACATGATAAGAGACATGGAGGAGCTCTCGGATTATGTAGCCCAGGTGGGTATGACTCTAGCCCTGAGCAACATCCTACCATCACCCAGAATGATACCACAGTACAAGCAGAAAATGATAGCTTTCAACAATTGGCTAAGGTTCCGGTGTTGTTCTAAGGGGATCCAGTATCTGTCTGCCTGGGATGACATGACTGACAGACCTCGATGCTTTGCCAGAGATGGCCTGCATCTATCACCCCTGGGCTTCCGGATACTGGCTAAAGCTCTTGCCACCTCTGTAGTGCCTTTTTAGGCGGTGTTCAAAAGACCACAAAAAGCAGCTGAAAACAGAAAGAAGCACAGAAGCCCAATGAATAAAATTAAAAGAAAGTCTACTAGTCTAAGAAAGTAAATAAAAAATTGCTAAAATAAAATAAAATGGAAAAACAAAAAACTTTAAAATAACTGAAACAAGAAAAAAACTCAGAATCCGGAATAAAACAAAAAACTAAGGAAAAAATCAAGGCTTCAATCAAGGCTAATTGGGCTTCTTCACCATTAATTATTACCAAATTAAATTATGACAAAATTAAATATTAATAAATCAATTACTAAATTAAAAGTTTTAACAATCCAATTAAAACAATTATTGGAGAAAGAGTTATTGCTAGATTCATAAAGTCAAAACATAAGCATATTCAGTTTATTATTTTAAAGCATTTCTACTGTGGTACATTCTAAACAAATTATGCATACTTACTGTTAAACATTCTAAACTAATAAATTATTCCATGTAGAATACTCAAAAATAAACTATTTATTTAAAACTAAAAATAATTAGTAAATGTGTAAAACAAAAAATAAAAAAAAGGTAATATTTGTTATATGAACTCTCCTGCTAACATTCCTCCTAAAAACCGTATTATGCTCCGTATAAGTCAGAAACCGAATATAAATAAATTTAACTGACTTCTAGTCCTTATTTTTGCTCTCGGTTATTTTATTAGCTGTGATTTATAAAATAAAAAAAGTATGTTGGATAATTCATTCTTCTCAGAGTTGGATAATTGATTCTCATTTGAGAATAGCATAACTGAACATTATTTATTTATAAGATTGTTTTAACAGAATGTAGTGTGTATTTTGAGTTTTTAGATGACCTAAATAATATAATTGTATTATTGTCATTATCTCACATTATCTTTCATAAAATAAATAAATTTTTTAGTTATATAAATTTCTGTCGTGAACTTTGTTATTCAACTTAAAGGGAAGACTTCAGTCTGGTCAAATGTTAATGAAAATAAATGTTTAAAGCTTCAGTATTGTAATATTATTTTGACAGTAAGCAACCTTTGCTTAAACCTGTTAAAAATAATTTAAAAAATTTTAAAAAAATATTCATTAAATTACATATAATTTGCACAATAAAACATGCACATAAATTTTTTTGTGTATTATAAAATTAATTTACTTAATAAATTAAATATATTATTATTATATTATTTATTATTAACATAATATATATCATAGAAATAAAGATATAATATATATATATATATATAATATAAATGTATGTAACTAAATAAATAAAAATAATATATAAATATATAAATACATAAATATAAATATTAATATTAATGTTTTAAATTAAATTAAAAAATATGGTATTTTATTTTTTTTACTTGTACCATTGTGTGTCAAAATTTATCATTTCATTTTGAAAAAAAAATTGTTAGTTAAATTATTTATTCATTTTTAAAAAGAAAATATATAATATCTGCAAAAAATAATATATAATAAATGTAACTTGATCAAGCAATTGTTTTGTTATAAAAATTCTTATGATATAAATAAATTTTTAATCCTAAAATATACCTAGCATATAACCTAAATTTGTCATAGTTTTGCCCTTCTTAGTTTGAGGAGGCTTGTAATGCTAATAGTTTCACTGAGTCCTGGGTGTTCAAAAGACCAAATTACCATTGTAACAGCTACAAACAAATACAATCTGATGGTCATGCTGCTCAACGCTAGGAGTCTAAATCTCAAAATGCACTCGCTCAAAGTACTCCTTAAAATAGAGAACATCAACATTTGTGCTGCAACAGAGACCTGGTTCAAGGCAGCAGAAAGCACCCCTGCACTAGCAGGCTATAACTCATTCCACACCTTTCGGCCCTAGAACTTGGACAGAAGCTCCAAAGGCGGTGGTGTTTCCATATTCATAAAGGATGTGCACACCTCCAGACTGGTAGCCAAACATGACGCATCTGAAATACTTTAGGTGCAGCTAACATTGGGTAAGACAGCAATTCAGGTCATAGCCTGCTATAGGTCTCCAACCATGTCCCAAGACTCACACTTCATGTTCCTAAGCACCCTGGAGAATATTGGGGTCCAACCTAACACTGTCATACTGGGCGACTTCAACTACCCCTCCATTAACTGGGAAAACTACTCATGTACCAATACACTTACTCAACGTTTCCTGGAAATCATTCATTCCAATGCCCTGGACCAGCTCGTTCTTACCCCCACTAGAGGTAGCAACATCCTTGACCTGGTCATTGACAGGATTAATGGACAGGTATTGGTTGATGTATTGGATACTAACCCAACAACCCCTGTTTTGATTACACCAAATCCCCTAAATCTGGAAGAAGGCCAGGACCTGGTTGGGTCCATTGACTTAGAGGGGAAGAAGGGGAGGTCAATGAACAGGATTTTTCCGGGGGGAAGGGGAAAGGAAATAATCAGGTGAAGACAAAAGGAAAGGGAGGGTATAGTTGTGGATTTAGACAATGTGACATATTCCTATAATGGTTTTAAAATTTTCAGTCTGAGTGGAATTGAAATCAAAATAGAACACTTTCACCTCTTTGAAAAAGGTTTTAAGTTTGTGCCATCAGTAAGGTTCAACATCTGTGGCACCCTCATTGAGTTAAAACTATTTATAAGAAAATTGAACTTTGCATTATTTTTGATCGATCAGATGCAAATGACCAAGGAAGAAAAACAAACTCTAGACGAGTTAGTGGCGGACAGGGAAATCTGCATCATAAAGCCTGATAAGGGGGGAGGTATGGTTTTGGTTAATACATTTGATTATTCTAGCAAAATCTTGGGAATTTTGAATGACACTAATGTACATATACCAGTATCGATCAACGAAATAAATATTTTATACAGGAAAATAGATTTAGCAATTGAAGAACTAATATTGGAAAATAGGCTTGATGAAAAACGTGGGGCCACATTGACAATTAAAAAAACAAGGTTAGCTTCTTTTTTTTGGTATTAACAAGATACACAAAAGCACTACTGACCCACCATACAGGCCAACAGTTTCAGGTGAGGGGTCAAAGACATACACAATAGCGACTTTCTTAGATCGTACTCTTAAACATATTACTGATGAACATGAGCACCTGTTAAAGGACTCATGGGATTTTTTACGAAGTTTAACCTTGCAACCATATGAGGGGTGAGGTATATTTTTTGACCATTGATATGGTCAATTTGTTTACTTGTATACCCGTGGAGGAGGGTTTGGATTTTTTTTGGTAACTCTTGAATGAAAAAAGGTTTATTTTAAGTTTTGACATCGATGTATTAGTAGAACTTATGAGGATGGTGTTGGAGAACAACTTTGTATACTTCGAGGGAGAAACATTTAAACAGGTTAGAGGGGTAGCTATGGGGGAAGCTTGTGCCCCCATATATGCCAACCTAGTACTCTTAAAATGGGAACTACAGTATGTATTCACGTCTGGGTTTGGAAGAACATAAAATTGTATCAACGCTTTCTGGATGATTTATTTATAATCTGGGAAGGACCTGCTAGTTCTATCATTGATTTTCTTGAATTTTTGAATTCAACTACTAATTTTTTTTAATTTACATACAAGTTTGACCAATATGGAATTGATTATTTGGATGTGAGGTTAGACAAGATCAGTGGGGGCCTGAAGTCTAGGATTCATAGAAAAAACACTTTTGGTAACTCTTACCTCCTTTATACTAGTGACCATCCCTGGAAACAAAAAAAAAGTGTTGTGAAAGGTCAGATGGTCAGAGCGGCCAGAATGACTTCAGAAAGGAGTGATTTTTTATTAGAAATTGAATTTATTTCTAGCCTCTTTCGCTTAAGAGGTTATCTGGAGAGTTTAATAAAGGAGGTTGCAGATGATGTATTAGAGGGATGGGGTATAAAGTACCCCTCTATTTTGGGTAAACCATTGGAAAATGTGAATGTGGATGTGCCTACCAGTGAACAAGCTTTTAAAATGGCTGTAGTGTTACAACATGGTAGTGTATCTAAAGAAGTTAAGGATTTAGTTGGGAGGAATTGGAATATGTTGAAACATAACAAGGACATTGCACATAAGGTGGGTGAGAGCCCCAATGTTGTTTTTAAAACTGGAACAAATCTAAAAAAGTTATTTGAAAGGAACAACTACCAGGATAGAATTCATGAGGACCAGGGGACAAGAAAATTTGGTAGGTGTGGATATTGTAAATATATAATAGAGGACGCATATGTTACAATAAGCAACTATGAGAACAGTAAGATTTATTTTAGGAAGGGTAACTGCGCTACCAGAGGTATAGTATACTTGGCTACCTGTAAGGATTGTTTCAGTTTCTATGTAGGGAAATCAGAGAGGGCACTCAATAAACGTATTTATGAGCACCTTTATAGTATTAGAAAAGGGAATTTGAATATTGCATTCTGTAGGCACCTACACACAGAACCCAAACATGTAGGTTTTCTATTTGGAATCCTTGAACAAGTACATACAGATCCTGGGAGAATTGGTTAAGTTGCAGGGAGACCTGTTGGCAACTAAAATTAGATGCAACCCAGCCCCCGGGATTAAATGACCACATTTCCATTAAACCTTATTTAATTAAAAGAGCGGAGAAGTTATGAAAAAAGTATGTTTTGTTGTACAACACTTTTATAATACTTTCACAAGGTGAAACCTGGCTAAAACCTAGCACTAAAGACACTGAAATTATTCCCCAAGGCTATAACATAGTAGGTGGTGGTGTTGCTATTCTTTTTAAAAACCACCTTAATATCACTAGCCTTCCACCCCTATCATCTCAAGATAGCAAGATAGAATCCATCATTATCAAACTCCAATTAAATTCCAAAAAATCCATATATATCATCTGTATGTACCTGCCTCATGGTAACAATATTCCAATACTCGAAGATTATCTTAGTTGCATATCAGCTACTTATCCACAGGAAACCATCATTCTAGGAGACCTGAACATAGACTGGAATAGCATTAATGCAGAAAATCCTTCATCCCATATTAACCTTTCACCCAAACCATTACCTTGACTACTAGGCTCAAATAAGCACTAATGCATTTTAGACTGGATACTTATAAACAGACTAAAAGTGACCACTCCTTAACTTTTATAACAAGAGAAAGAACTGACTGTCCAAATCCCACATTACTAGAAAAATCAAACATTTTAATCCTGACCTATTTCATCTTGAAGATGCAGTACTACATTTTAACAAAATATTTTTATCCATTCTTGACACAGTGCTATTAGAATGAAATCCAATACAGCCCCTTGGCTCTCCCATGAAACCAAAATCTTATTCTCGCTAGGAATAAAGTCTGGGCTAGTTGGAGATCCCACAGAAATAAAACAGATCTCCTACTCTTCAGACAGCATAGAAATCTAACTAAAAAGCAGTTATACAACAAACCCATCTTAACAATTCTAAACTTTTCTGGTCCTCAATCAATAAACTCCTCTCACCAGGAACTTCCAAAACACCTTCCCTCTAAATGCAGACCCTGATACCCCACAACAGACTGCAGATGCTCTTAACTCATTCTTCACAGAAACTATTCAAGCACTAGCTAAACAACTTAATGCCAACAACTTCTGTCCTCCAAGTAAACTAACCAACTCCTCCACATCATATATTCACAGACTTCTTCTCAAGCTAAAACCATGCACCCTCTGCTGATAAACTCGACTGCTAAGGTTGTTGCATATCCTATATCTATTCTTATAAATAGGACAATTAGTGAAGGAATCATCGTATGGAAGGTATCTCATATAATCCCTCTTCACAAAGGTGGAAACGCAACTGACTACTCCAACTATAGGCCTATTGCTCTCCTCTCACCTCTGTCCAAAATTATGGAAAAGTGTATCCACCTTCAACTTGTACAATATCTCTCAAAGCATAACATAATAGCAAACTGCCAACATGGCTTTAGACCACATCAAAGTACTACCGAGACTATAAACCAGAACCAACAACTTACTTTCTTCTGCCCTCTTCATTGACCTCTCCAAAGCATCTCATTTGATCCCCAGCTATTAAATGGTTTAAATCTTACCTCACTAACAGAAAACAAGCTGTTCTCTGGGATAATCACATCTCATCTCTCCTGCCTGTTTCCATTGGGGTTCCTCAAGGCTCTATTCTTCATTAATGATCTTCAAACAATAATCCCTCAAGCAACCTGCATTCAATATGTATTTGCTCAGCTCCATCTACCCCAGAACTAATCTCTCTCACCCAAAATACTAAATGCCAAAACCAAACTTCTTACATTTCTCCATCTCTTCAAACAGTGCCACTGTTATCTTACCCGACACTTCAACTAAATTGTTAGGTATTACAATTGACAATCATCTCTACAACTCCATAAAGTTAGTTAACAGAAAGATAGGATCCTTATATCGAATCAGACCTTTTCTTACACCATCTACCAGAACAAGGATTGCTCACTCTCATCTTATTTCAATATCTTCACTAACCTCAAAAACCAGCCTTAACAAACTGACAACCTGTTATAATAACATTGCCGCTTTGCTACTGGTAATCCCTATAGAACTCATCACTGCCTCAACTTAAAACTTCTAGGCTGGCCTGAGTTTCAGAACTATCTTTAATCCATCAACTCTGCATTGCCCATAAAATACTATACCAACCTAATAATACCATCCAGCAAACTTCTGACAAGTTCAACAAAGTCAAATAATAATGCTGGTGACTCTCTATTTACCAATGCTATTGGGACAAAATGGAATTTGTTACCCACTAGCATAACAAAGATAACTTCATTGCCCCTTTTCAAACAGAACACTAAAGTGCATTTCCAAAATCACTGGCTTTGCTCCTGTAATAAACCTGATTAGTCTATCACTATTACTACCTGATAAAACCATTTCTCTTCTCCTTTCTACTCTGCATGCCTTCTGTCTTCCTTTTACTTCTCTACCTACTATTCTGCAGTGCATCCACTTTTATTATCACCTCTTTCTATTCCCACCTTTTCTATATTAATCCTTTCAGTATTTTTGTTATCTTTTATTTTAATGTTTGCTTGCAAACTCTATTACTAACTCTTAGATTTTCATTATATTCATCTCTGAATGTAAAATAAAAAAATAAAATACTTGTTATTTATGTTTTTGTACATATATGTATTGATGTATTTATTCACATATATTTATATTTTACTTTTTTGAAGGTTTGTGGAGTGCACAATGAAAGTTGTGTAACTTAAGGGGTTTAAAGATCTGATAATGAACTGAGTGTTTCACTTTAAATATTTGAAATAATTTTGGTGCCTTTTTATGAATGGGGGTATTTAAACAAGGGTAATAAATGTGTTGTTTATTTACACACTTGAAAAAGCCCTGCAACTGAGTCAGGGTGAAAGCGCTTGTGATATTTAACTTTTAATAAAGTTTCATTGGACTACCATCCTTGCTTGCCGCCTGGACCGTTTTCTTGGGATTTGCAGTTCAGTTTACAGTCTTTGCCTGTTTTTTTCACTATTATATGGTAAAGAATGCTTAAAGACAGCAGTATTCTTAATTGTGTTGTTTATTGCAGTGACGTATTCCTTAATCCTCTGATTCAGCCTTTTGCTGGTTTTACCCCATGAAAAGGACTTGCACTTTTCCAATTAAATTGCTTATTTACACAAATGTTTGATTAAAATGTGTCAAATGAATACTAGGACCATCATAAATTAATTTGCAAAAGGAGCACACCCCTCATTTAAACATACCCTTACTTTTGTTGTAAGACTGAACTAAAGTGCGTTTTTCAAATAAGTACTTGACGTTCATCTTCCTTTTTAAACAAATTGTGGTTCATCACCAACCACTTTACATGAAAACTAATTTTCATTATTGCATTTCCAGTAATATTGTTATTGTTAGTGAGAACAAAGTTAGAAGCACTGTTTTTGACTGTGTTGACATCATCATTGGTAACCAAACCATATGTTAGTATTGGTTTGAATTTAATATTTCTTTCCCCCATTCTAATCTGTGCCAGTTTCCAAAATGCACCAGAGAGAATTTCAAAACATCCTCTTTATGCTGTCTCCTTATGGCATTCTCATTTATGGCATTCTCATTATGGCAGTCTCTTTTATGGTAGTCCCATTTATGGCAGTCTATGGCAGTCTCATTTATGGCAGTCTCTTTTATGGTAGTCTCTTTTATGGTAGTCTCATTTATGGCAGTCTGTGGCAGTCTCATTTATGGTTGTCTCATTTATGGCAGTCTGTGGCAGTCTCATTTATGGCAGTCTCTTTTATGAAGTGACTTTTTTGTTCTTCCAACTGCTGCTGCTGCTGTTGTTCCAGTTTCAGGGCAGTCTGTACCTTGGATTCCACAAGCACCCTTAGGCGCTCCTCCAGGGATGTAGGTACAAAGTGGTACATTAGAAAACAGCTGGGGGGGGGGGTTCTTGTTGGCAAGCACACAAGAACCAAAATCAGAAATGCCTCAGGGAGATAGTAATGGCTTCATAAATAAAAGTCTGTGCTGTTTTATGGAATTATTATCCCAAAAATGGCATTCACTTAGCAGCAGGGACATTGTGAAAATCAGTAAAATAGCAGATCTTTAGACAAACTGCCCATTTATACACTACCAGTATAAATATGGGAAGACACTGGAAGCACAAGTATATAGAAAAGATTATTACTCTAGACAGAACAAAAATCAAATATATAACAAAAACAATCACCTTATCTGCACAGAATTATGTACAATATTTAGTTATAAACAGGTTTCAGTCTCTGACAGCCCTTTCAAACAGCAGGCTGATTTTAATAGCCCACAAATGTTGGTTTGAAACAATTCTCAATTACAGTTCTGCATCAGTCATAATTCCATTAGGTTATAGCCACAAATGCCTTTTCTGGACTAGAGAACTCTATGAATTCTGGATCTTTTCTTAAGCTCCTGTTTACCCCTTGCTGAATTCCCAGTTGAAGAACTAACATCTTGATTTTCTGCCTTCACACCACCTCCTTGCAAGCAGGAATTGACAATTAACCATGTAATACCTTCAATTTCCTAAGTGATGTGAGAATTTTTCATACACAGGGTACTTTGGCACACATTTTTTAAAGACCTATACCCCCATTTCCTTATACAGCATGTTAAAAAAGAAGTAACCAAAGTTAAAAGAAGAGCATTCTGGATATAGGATCAGTGCTAGTCCATTCTCAGGAGAGAATTTCCTAAAACAAATCACACAAATATTCGATTTAAAAGCACCATGACCAGTGGTATTTACTGCAAAATGTCTTTAAACCAAGCGGAGTACATTTGTGAGGCTACTGGCAAATATGTGAGGAGGACAGAGGTAGAAAACATTTTTATGGGATAGGCTGACCTTTGTGTTGTAGAGAATGACTGAATCAGTTCTAAAAACAACCAAGTAATTGTGTATTTAATGTGAAATGGCATGATGGCCCTCAAACAGTGTATAGTCCCACAAGGAATGTAAAAAAGTGAAGATTGTTTTAATAGATGAGAACTTAGCTAGCAAGGTCCCAGTCAGCCATCACTTAGGGAAGCCTGGGCTTTTTGCACAGGCAACCTTGTGTTCTCCCCCAGTTTCTTTGGAGACCTCACATTATGACAGATAGGAGACTGCATAGCCGTTGAATTAACATTAAATCCTTTTTTAAACTTATATAAGAGTGACGAGAGAAAAGGAAGAGAAATCTCAAAGGAAAAAAAACAGATACATTATAAACTTTACTTGGGGATATGTACCTAATATTTCAACTTAATTTTGAATAAAAAGAAAAAGGTGGAAAAACATATTAATTACTAATTAAAGAGCCATCTAAGAATGTCCATATCTGAAGTATATAGCACTGAAAAAAGATTATCTATGTAAGTAGATCACACGGTCATACAATATATAGAAGAACCAAGTCTGTACTACTTGTTTATGTTAAATTTATTCAGAATGTTTGAAGTTAAGTGAAGTATTCAATGGTTTAAATGTAGACTAACTGAATGAAACTCAAAACAAGTCTCTGATACAAGATATGAATACCGTGAAACAGAGTAAGAAAAAATGGAGTTAAAAATACTAATAAATGGAGCTTGTCATTTTCTCAGCAATGGTTGACTAGAGATGATTAAAAACAAACGTTGACTGAATGCAACATGTTACGATCAGTGGCTGTTGCATACTGTAAGGTAAAAAGTAGGTGCTGTGATGACATAGTGACAGAGGAACGTTGACTTAGAGTAAGTTATTACTCTAAGTTTGGGGTGCTGCTGTTTGAATTTTGAAGCATTTTTCTCATGCTTTAACTCAGACTGTCAGAGCGCTGCTAACCTTGTTTCCACTCACATCAGTTAAGTCTTTTAAGACTTGTATTCCCAGGACTAGGGATTTACAAGCAACATAATCTGCAGTGTCTTCTGCCCTTACAAGATAAGCACTTGGCAACTGAAGTTTGTCAACTTATCACCATCAATACAAGAACATCTAGAATCACCTGTTCATATAATATATGTTTGAAATTTAAAGAACTGCTCGATAAACAGACTTTTAATAATTAACTAACAACTACTCATCACATTTCTTTTTCTGTTTAAAAAGCTTCATTTTATAGTGGACACCATAGTAAATGGTTATTTTAGTTGTTTATTATTGTTCTTGTAGATATATATATATATATATATATATATATATATATATATATATATATTCATTTTATAATATTTCTATTATCGTATGTTAATGTTTTGTTGTTAAAATTTTCAACAAAAACAGTTCAGAAAAAGAAGATAAGCTGGCTAATTCCTCTCTTTTCCTCCTTTCTCTGACTGGCCTTCAGCCACCTGGTCACCAGTATCCCCATCCATGTGAAGCAGAGTTCCTCCCTAACCCAATTTGTGTAACTTGGATAACTGGATGGGAACAAACAGGACATTTGTCCCTGGTTTGCCACTTATGTCATTAGGCACAGGCTGCCTGTAAATGGTTCATCTCCCAAGCCCCTGCTACTCTTATCAATGATACCAGAACTTGTCAGAGATTTGGGATGCATGGCTAGACTTAAAAAGGCCCTTGTGCTCATTATCCTAGGAAATTCCTATAAACCTATGAACTTATTGTATTGAGATTTTAGCAAGGAATTTGACATCATCTCAAACTGAAGATAAATAAAACACTTAGATCAGCCTGTGGCACCTTTCTGGGATGGCTGCATAAGTAGCAGAAAGAAATGGGCAAGGCAATGTGAGGAAGTATTGCTTCACACAGAGGGTGTTAGGCATGTGATAGGAACATAATTGAGTGTGCACTAAAAGGTTATGTAACTTGTTTATGATTAAGTTGACACTGTGAAACAGACCTGATGTGACCAATAACTTGAAATAGTTCTCTCAATCACATGCTCGCTAACCTTGTCCTTCTTTTTTTTTCTATTAAGTGCCACATAAGAGTAGATCTCATTTCCTAAGTAATATCTGCTTAGCTATTTTGCATTAATAAAATATGGTAAATAAGTAAATCTGGTAAAGAAAGATGTTCTTCGTGTTTGTTGTAGTCATCACATGGGTTATCCCTGCCAGGGTAGTCCTCGGCCGGCCCGAATAGCAGAGACTTAGTATTTCTGCGTTGGTTGCTGCCGCTTGAAGACTGACATCAGGTCAGCAGTGGTATAAAGTAAGGCAGCCAATGCCATTACATCAGTCTTTCTTGCAGTGGAGCCCAAAGCAGAAGCAGTTCGCATGAGTGCCGTCGGCCGCCACCAGAGTTTTCATTTCCAAATTGAAGTTGAAGTCTTCGAAAGCTAAGTACCCATTGGGGATCCTTTTTTCTTGCACTAACTAATGTCAGAAAAAGTTAATAATTGTCTCGCCTGTGGAAAGCAAATACCACACCGGGGCTTCCACTCTTACTGCATCACTTGTCTAGGCCCAGACCACGACATCCCTTGTTGTTGCTTCTGTGCTTTGTTTAACGCAAGAACTATCCATCATCGGGCGCTTATTGTAGCCAGATATTTCCAATTACAGTCCTCGAATTCCGATATGGCTTGGTAAACCACCAGACAGCCGATCTTTGGAAAAACCATAAAGATAAAGACAGAGACAGACGACACAGGACCAAGTCTTCCGACGATGCTTCCGTTAAGCTAGTTGTCAGTCCTCCGGAGCTCAGTGAGGCACTTTGCAGCCCCTGATGCCCGCTTCAGTTAATTCACAGGCCACTACCGAGACCCTTTTGGAGTCCAGTATGCTGCAGACCTCTTCTTCATCTGAGGATCCTGCGGTCGTCTCTGCCTTGGATGGGTCCAGAGCTGCTGTGCAGGCACCGGCTTCCGAGGAAGGCTTTCGCAACACCGAATCCCGACATAAACCGACGCCTTCTTTTGCAACTACTTTTCTTTCGAAAACTACTGAGTTCCTTAGGCCCAGGAGTCAAACCACACCCAGGAAACTGACTAAACACTTTCAGGCGCCTGCTCCCTTGCCTCAGTCTCATATGCTTAAAATGGCAGAAGACCTTATCATGCTGATTAGGGGAAGCCAAGCATCCCCCTCAAAAAGGAAGAGAGATCTGTCTCCAGTAGTTTTGTCTGAACAGGAGTCAGATGAATCTGATGCATCTGACTATGAAGACATGCAGCCAATCTACGCATATGGCAATTCTTATCCAGAGGAATCCATTCCTTCAGCGTCTCCCCCAGAGGATTTTTCCTTTGCTGAAACTCTACATACCTTAAGGGAGCATTTCCAATGGGAGAGTCAAGACTACCCTCAGTCTAAAAAGAGACTCAGGGAATTTCTGGATCTTCCACAACAGAGACCCTTAGCCATTCCCCTTGTCCTGGATGTGGTGGATGATGTTTTCCCTGAATCCAGCTTGACTCCAGATGCCCTCCCTCCTGCTCCCAGAAAACCAGACAGGTACTACAAAGTCCCTGACTCACACAAATATTTGTTTAAAAATCCAACAGCTGACCCTGAGGTGATTTCTCAAGGGCCAAAAGGGATTAAAGCAACCACTGCTAAGAATCCCAACCCCTCGGACAGGGATTCCTGAGCACTGGACAGATGGGGTAAAAAAGTATACACCTCAGCTACTCTTGCTATCATGGCACTAAATTGTCAGTTCCATATGCTTAAATATCAGCAACATGGTACCTTGGAACTCCTTAAACAAAAAATGTCCTCCTTTCCTGCTTGGGCAGAATCAAAAGATTTACAAGACTTAATGCATTCTGCAAGTCAAGTAACTAAACACACTTTGCACTGTGGTTTTGACACCCTAGAAGCTTCTTGCAGGGCAGCAGTCACTGGATCTGTCATTAGAAGACATGCATGGCTTAAGGAACAACCCCTGCCAG
Source organism: Protopterus annectens (assembly GCF_019279795.1). Classification (NCBI taxonomy): domain Eukaryota; kingdom Metazoa; phylum Chordata; order Ceratodontiformes; family Protopteridae; genus Protopterus; species Protopterus annectens. Next base: position 1,305,667,784 of record NC_056735.1, read on the forward strand.
ACCATGTCAAATCTAAATTGTTGGATGCACCCTTGCACAAGGATAACTTATTTGTCTGTAAAGCAGAAGAGGTCTTAAAAAAGATGGAAAAAAAAGCAAAATCTATGCAGACAGTTAAAGATTTCTTACAGGTCCAGCCCCCTAGGTTCAGCAGGCGTTTTCCCTCCAAGCACCGGTCCTTTAATGCTCAGGGTAAACAGGCACAGCCTAGGCCCCATGGAAACAGACCCCCCCCCCCCCAGACAGCAGCCCCAGGGGTTGTAGAGATCTAAGCAGTGGACTACCTCCACTTTAAAACCAGGGAGTTCTAAGCCACTCCCTTATGGTAAGAACTCACAATGACTCGCCTCCTCCCGACCTCACTTCTACCCACCTTCACATACCCCTAGGAGGGAAACTCTCCTTTCACTCAAGCACCTGGGCCACCATTACCAAGGACCAATGGGTTCTGAACATTGTGTTTCAGGTGTACAAGTTCTCTTTCCACAATCTTCCAACCCCAAATGGGTTCCCAGATCTACCACCAAATCAGTGGCCAGAGGCTCAAAAGCAAATCCATTCCCTGCTCTACTTGGAGACAGTAGAGCACGTTCATGCAGAGCAGATAGGCCAAGGCTTCTACTCCAGACTTTTTCTGGTGCCCAGAAAAGAGGGCATCTGGTGCCCCATCCTCGATCTTTCCATTCTAAACACCTTCCTGGTGATCCCAAAATTCAAAATGCTCACCCTCCAGCAGCTGCTACCCATGCTCTCCAAGGATGCTTGGCTAGCCACCCTGGACCTAAAAAAGGCTTACCTCCACATTCCTATCAGGGAGTCCTGCAGAAAATATCTCTTCTTCAGAGCAGGATCTCAACACTTTCAGTACTCTGTGCTTCCCTTTGGCATGTCTGCTGCTCTCAGATTTTTCACAAAATGCCTGGTTCTGACTATTGCCTTTTGCAGACAAAGAAATATTTAAATTTACCCCTACTAAGATGACTGCCTTATTCAGGCAGACAGCCAAGGAAAGCTTCTCAAAGACCTGGCCTTTGTAAAGAACCTACTAACTTCTCTAGGGTACACAATCAACGAAAAGTAATCCAAACAGGTACCTACCCAAAGGATAATCTTCCTGGGAGCAAGTCTGGACACAGCATCCCAAATGGCATACCTTACACCAGAGAAACAAAATTTCCTGTCAGCTTACTTCTCTTAGCTGGCCACCAGGCCCCAGCTTTCTGCAAGGAAAATCCTGCAAGCCCTGGGGTTCAGGACATCTGCCATGCTCTTCATTCCATATGCCAGACTGCATATGAGGAAACTTCAGTGGTACCTAAAGAGCCTTTGGTGTCGACACTCTCAAGATCTGGAAACTCTTCTACCTATTGTTCCTTGCCTGAGAAAGGAATTTCTTTGGTGGGCAACAGCCTGCTCCCACAACAAGGGACTGCCTTTCTCTCCACACCCTGCCACCCAGACCCTCATCACAGACACAATAGACTACGCTTGGGATGCACACCTCAACAGCAGGTGCATACGGGGCCAATGGATACCACAACAAATCCCCCTGCACATTAATCAAAAAGAGATGATGGCTGTGCAGCAGGTCTTGATAGCTTTTAAACCTCTTCTCTCCCCATGGGTTCTCCTGATCAAAACAGACAGCACCACTGTGATGTGGTACATCAACAAGCAAGGAGGGACTCACTCCTACCCCCTGTGCAGGCTGGCCATGACCCTTTGGCTCACAGCCTCTTCCATGCAGCTACATCTGTTAGCACAATACCTACCAGGCTCTCTCAGCTCCCTAGCAGACCAATTAAGCAGAAAGCTTTTGGACCCACATGAGTGGCAGCTAAACAGAAGTACCTTCTTCCTAATAACTCAGAAATGTGGAACCCCGAAGGTCGACCTCTTTGCCTCCACCACCAACCACCAGCTCAGCAAATTCTGCACCAGGAAGCATCACTGCATTGCTTGGAAAGTGGATGCCCTGTCCTTCCCCTGGGTAAACCTCTCAGTTTATGCCTTTCCTCCCCTATCTCTCATCCCCAGGGTACTGCTCAAAATAAGGAAGGAAAAACCAAGGACCATTCTCATAGCTCCAGACTGACCCAGACAGCACTGGTACCCATTGCTGTGCAGCCTGTTCCCGCTGCTTCCATGGCATCTTCCTCAAATTCCAAACCTCCTAACCCAAAGGTAAGGGGAATTTATGCACCCCCAATTGCAGACATTTAATTTGGCAGCTTGGCTTATTCCCTAATCCCTGGACCAATCTGCCATCCTCAGTAAACATGTTTTGGAGGTTACCCGAGAGGCCAGATACCCTAGCACCAGAAAGTCTTATGCAGATAAACGGAAAAGGTTCTGCACCTGGATCCAGGCGAAGGGGGCCAATATGACACAGCCCCCCATTCCTCTCATCCTAGATTACTTAGCTGACCTCCTACACAATGGTCTCTGTTTATCCTCTATAAAAATTCATGCCTCTGCTATTTCTGCACACTTTCATACTGAGCAGCTTCTTTTCTCACACCCTTTGATTAAACAGTTCCTCAGAGAGGCTAGCAACTTGAGGCCCCCCAGAAGGGCACCGACACCAGCATGGGACCTTAACTTTGTCTTAGAAAAGTTCACCCTGTCTTCTTTCAAATCAGCTTCTTCTGCAGAGCTATTTTTTTTTCTCCTGGAATACAGCCTTCCTTCTGGCCATCACGTCTGCCAGAAGAGTCTCTGAGCTGCAAGCACTCATGACTGTGGAACCCTTTATAATTTTCCATGCAGACAGGGTATCCCTCAGAACTAATCCATCCTTCATGCCCAAGGTAGTGTCCAGTGTGGCTCTCAACCAATCCATTCATTTGCCCACCTTCTTTCCTAACCCCCAAAACAAGGGGGAAAGGATTCTGCACTCTCTAGACGTGCACAGGCAGCTCAGATACTATCTGGACAGGACTAAACCCTTCAGAAAGTCCGATCAATTGCTAGTTAGTTTTGCTACAGGGGCAGAAGGCAAAGCAATCTCCAAGCAAACCAGTTCCAAATGGATAGCACACTGCATCCATTTCTGCTGCAAACATCATGGCAAGCCTCCCCCTAAGGGGGCCAAGACACACTCCACCAGAGCAGCCTCCACCTCTGCAGCTTTCCTCAGAGGAGTCCCCACCAGGAACATCCTGGAGGCTGCCACCTGGACATCTGTTCACACTTTTACCAAGCATTACCACCTGCCTGTCTTCTCCAAATCGAGGGCAGGGTTTGACTCTGCAGTCTTACAGGGCATCCTAGCCAGACCCTAGCTTCATTGACTGCCTCCACCCTTTTCCTCAGCTTTGGGAATCTACCCAAATGTGATGACTGCAACAGTGAAATATGAAGAACATAGTGCAGTTGTGTACACTTACCATAAATGTAGACGTTCAAGTGTATTCACTGTTGCAATCCTGGTTTCCCTCCCTCCATCCCCCTTTTTTCTCTCTCTCCTTTTGTTACCTTTCTTCCTTGTTGTTCTCCTTTCCTTACAAGGAACATATTAGTATTTATTTTCCACTGGTGGGGTTCTTCCACCAGATCCTGGCCTCCTACTTTGAGGGCTCCTTGACAGGTTAGGGCAAGAAAAACTGATGTAATGGCGTCGGCTGCCTTACTTTATACAACTGACGACCTGAGGCGTCAGTCTTCAAGGGACAGCAACCGACGCAGAAATACTAAGTCTCTGGTATTCGGGCCGGCCGAGGACTACGCTAGCAGAGATAACCCAAATCTGATGACTGCAACAGTGAAGACACTCAAACATCACATTTATGATAAGTGTACACAACTGTACTTTTATTGCTGTGCTTCTTGATGACAGCTGATGCTGGGAACTAATAGTGTACCTGCATGGAGGAGGGGATTACATTTTTCATAATGAATGTATAATAGCCACCCTAGCAACACAGGAAAAGAGCTGCTACTTACAGTGTAGTTGTCCTGTACTGAAATATAACTCTAATGGCTGGATGGTCACTCATATGAAGTATGATGTATATCACAGAGGTTTATTTCCTAAAGAGAAAGAAAGTTAGGCTACACTGCAGGATGTTAAATGAAGTGACAAATGCAGAAGAAGCCAGGAAATAGAATGACAGGATGCAGACAATGTAGCCTTATTGCACGCTTTGATTCTGGTCAACATGTTCGTGGTTTGGATCATTTAAAATAAGCTCACCTATAGCCAATAAAGAAGGAGTGACAGTCAGTGCAGGCAGTATAGAACTGCCTCAACAATGGCCTTTTGACTGTATCCTTACTGGGTCCTATGATTCTGTGCTGGGGAGGGAGATTTGTCAGTAGGTAGTTATTTATTTACTTGTATTTGTTTACTGAGATAGTTCAACTGGACAGAGCTGAACTGACTGTGGTTGTTTATTTCTTTACACAAAATGTCTTCCAAATCTGTTTCATAAGCAAGGGGAAGTAATGCCCTGCCTCCTAAAGAGTGGTGTAGTCAAGTGCAGGAAAAATTGGAAAGCCATTGCAAGACCAAGTACCAGTTATGACAAAGTAAATACACAAAATGCAGAAATACTAAGCATTAACTACCAGACAACTTGTCAGTTAACTGGCATTAAATATGTCAGAATCTGCTGTAACTGTTAATAAACTAAGTCTAAATTTTATAAGGAGCCAAACAAGGTTGAAAAGATCCTTTTCCTCTATTTAGACTATTTTTTACTCACATTAGAGGGACACAAATATTATATGAGCTCTTCTTCTCCAGTACAGGGCTTAAAGATGGTTTTCTGGTGTAGCTTAACCAGTGACGTGTTCTTACCAAAAATACATTATGCTTCCTGGGCACAAGGCCAACATGAGGAAATTATAAATATGTGAATAGCAGCAGCTGTCCTCTAAAACGTACGCATTACATAACACTGACCTGCCTTTTTGGAGGAATGCAGCTGATATAAAGGTCTGTCATTCTATTACCAATGTAATTGGCTGCTACACTATAATGCAGATATAATTGTTGTGTCGTAGATGTGATTTAGACTACATATTGCCAACATGAAAATTCTTATGCCTAAGTATGATATAGTGTGGCAGGACAGGTATCATATGGGGGAAGGTGAAGCAGCCAGTGTTTACTTTTTATTTCATAATAAGCCCTATCCCAATACCTTTTCAGAATCAGAAACCAGCTTAAGTATCAAGATCAAGTATAAATTTACTGCCTTAGTATGTATATAGATCCCACCACACTATGGTAGATGTCCCATAGACAGTGCTCCGTCATGGAAAATTAACATCAGAGTATAGTAATAATTATAATAATAGTAATAATAATAACAATAACATAGGTGACTTTAATTTGTCAGTAGCTCTTCCTTATTCTCACCCCCAGCCTCTGTCATACTGTTTGGTTTCACCCAGTACATCCAGCAATCTGCTGTAGGGATAAGCTTCAGGAAAAAATAGTATTGTTGACTGGATCTTGTTCTTTAATCCAGAGAGCAACACATATTCAAGAGCAATGTCAGACTGTATTAGTGTCTTCTTTATGAGACTGGATAAAGGTCAGAAAGAACCAGCACTAGATGTGTGGACAGCAAGCACAAAACTTTCCTCCACCCAGATTCTCATCAACCATTTTAGAAAAAACATATTCGCCTCCATTTTATTTCTTGGCCCATGATGGTGTAGTCAAGTGTTTGATTAAAACCTTCCTTTAATGACACAGCCCCAATCACTTGTAAAAGTTCAAAATGAAAACAGTGCTATGACTCCTGACAGAACTAAGTCCATTGTTATATCAGAGAACACTGATTTTGAATGTTAAAACATGCAAGTCTACCTTTGATCTCTGTTTTAGTATTGCAAACTAAGTACTAAGTCAGTCTGCCATCCTGCCCAGTAAGGAAGTATCTTAAATGCAGACAGATAATCTTAAAGTCTTTTGGAATAATACCACTCAGTATTTTAAAAAAACAAAGGCAAAAAAAAACATTCTGTCCACTCCTTAGTAGGTGTAGTTAAGGTATTGCTGCAAATAAAAAAACAATACTGCTTACAAATGTCCTTGTCCATCGGAATACCTATCCATACTTCATTTAACCAAGCATTCCATTCATTACCCTTCCAGCATTTATGTATTGTCCCTATGCTGGTAATCTGGAAGTTGCTCACACAGTTAACAAAACCTCACTTCCAATTGATAAAGTACAGTTGTATAAGCTGAACTTACCATAACAGTAGATGCCTGAATTATCACCGCTTTATTAGCCTTAGCTATATGGATTATATCCTGCCAAGGGTCTAGAGCCTACAGCCATCTAGCTTCCAAAGCTACAGGCCACCTTCCACATACCCAAACTGTCAAGCAGCTCGAGATGAAGTTTGGGCTTGAAACCCTTCAGAGCTTTCCTGCCAGCAGAGACAGGTAGCCTGAGCCGTGAAAGGACAATGCTAGGAATAAAAAAATAATAATAAATGTCCACAACCTGACATTAAAAAAAAAAAAAAACACGAAAAACAAGGCGGATGGAGGGAGGGAGTGGCTACTGCAGCACTGATCATTCAAACATCTACTGTTTTGGTAAGTTCGGCTTAAACAACTGTACTTTGTTCTTCATATTGATCACTGCTGCAGTAACCTTAGCTATATGCATAGATTACCAGAGCTATCTGTATTTGGGAGGTGGAAGGAGAAGGGCCCAGGAACCTCCTGGAGAATGGTCCTAGTAAAACTTGATCTAGGATTAGAGAAGGAATCAAGCTAATAATGCTTTGCAAAAGTATGTATGTGAGGACCAAATAGCAGCTTCTAGAATCCAGCCCTTTCCAAAAAAACCATAGATGAAGCCAAGGCCCTTGTAGAGTGGGCCTTGACCTTGTCTGGACTAGATTTGGCATGGTGGGGTATAATAAAAGGTAATAGCCTTAGAGAACCATTTGGAAATAGTCTGTTTTGATACAGGTTGTTCCTTCTTACCTTCACAAGAAATGAAAAATTGATCCGAAGATCCGAAAGATTTAGTACTGTCAAGATTGTACTCAAGTTGTCTTTGACATTCAAGGTACGGGCTCTCATTTTTTGGTTCTAAAAAGAAAATGGGGAGACTGATGATTTTGGCTTAAAGTAAACTCTGATACCACACTAGACATAAAAGAAGTTTTAGTTGTCAAAGAAACCCTGTCCATACGAAAAATGAAATAGGGTTGACTCACCATAAGAGCTTGCAGCTCAGATACTCTTCTCACAGAGGTCAGAGCAGTCAGTAAAACTGTTTTCCATGTTAAGAACCTCAAGTCAGCCAGATTAGCTGGCTCAAATGGAGCAAATGCTAAGATTCCAAATAGGGGTCACAGGTTTACTTGGAGACTGCCTTGAAAGAGGAGGATCCATGGGTAGACATTCGGAAATGTCAGATAAATGAGACTTGATAGAGGAATAAGAAAGGCCATATGATAGTAACTCACACAAATACTGTAAAACCAGAGAACAACTAGCCCTGAATGGGTGCTAGTTATATTGTTGGAATGAATTAGAAAACCTTTTCCATTTACCAATATATGATTTTCTAGTAGCAGGCTTTCTTGCCTCCATTAGCACCCATTGCACATCCTGAGAAAGCAGGTACCTAAAAGGAATTAAGACCCTGTCATCCAGGCAGTCAATTGAATATGATTAATGTTGGGGTGTATCAAACAGCCCTATTCTTCTGTGAGCAGATCCATTCTGTGAGGAAGCTTGTGGAAATTGACCCTGGCCGATTCCAAAAGAAGGGATAGCCATGGTTGCCAGGGCCATAAGGGAGCACCACAGTGATCCTGGGAGATTCCTTCTGAATCTTCAGAAGTACCCAGGATATTAACGGAAAGGGTTGGAGGCATACCGAACATTTCTGTCCAAAGAAAAGAAAAGACATCTGTGTTCCAGGCCTTCTTGCATGGAGTTGATTGCTCATAAAGAAGGCAAGGAGGTCTACTGAGGAACTCCCAATATATGGATCAAATATGGGATGATCCCTTGATTTAATTTCCATTCATGAGGGTCTGCCATCAGTTTTGCTCTGATGGAATATAGGATGCCTATAGAGTGAGAGCTGTGAAGCTATATCTCGAACATGGCTAGTTTGCAAAGGGAGTGCTACCTGGTTCTCCCTTCCTTGCTGATATACCTCATGACTGTGGTATTGTCTGTAACTACTTGAAGGGGTCCCGGAAACCAAAGATGGTTCAGAGATTTGAATACCTGGATCAGGGCAAGCATCTCCTTGATATTTCTGTGCTTGCATTTGTCCCTGGTGTGTGTCCCCCACCCCTGCACTGTTATCCCTCTCAAAACTGATCCCCAAACAAAGTTTGAAGCATCAGTGTTGACTGATTGCTTTGGAGCAGCAATGGAGATAGAGAGACCTGGGATTAAGGATATCTATTGTCTCCAACAAAAATTTCTCTTACGACAAACTCCAGTACTGGGATCTGAAAAGATAAAGGGTGTTGATGCTGAGACCATAAAGACTTCACATACCTCTGTATCTTTCTCATGTACAGTCTTGCCAGGGCTATCAAGACAATCACAAATGCCATGATACCCAAAATTCCCTCACAGTGACTGAGTGTATAACCTTAGAAATAGCTCTAAATAAAGATCTAATTATTTTCCTTTGGAGTAAAAGCTCATTGAATTGAGGTGTCTAGCTGACATCCCAGGAATACAATTATTTGTGAGGGAGTTAAAAAAGACTTTTAAACGTTCTCTTGGATTCCCAGCTTGTGCAAGAGATCTCTTACCCAAGCGGCAGAGACTCCTGACATTTTGAAAGACTCTGCAAAGATAAACAAGTCTTCTAAATATGGAAAAATGTGGATACCCTGTAGCCTGCAATGAGCTATAATTGGAGACAGACACTTTGTGAGCACTCTTGGTGCAGTGGATAGTCCAAAGGGTAAAGATGAGGATTAATAATGTGACCCAGACACAGAAAACCTTAAGAAAATGCATGAAGTCTGGATGATTAGGGATGTGGTGATAAGCATCTTTTAAGTCTAGTGTTACCAGAAAACATGAAAGAAGAAGAAGAGGTAACAGGTTGTGAAGTGGCATAATTTTGAATTTGGGCTTTACCACAAACAGGTTTAGGAAGAAAAGATCCATAAATGGTCGCCAAGCATTTTCTTCCTTTTTTGGGACTAGAAACATCCTTGAATAAAACCCATTACCTACCTAGGACAGGAGAACTGGTTCTACCATTCCTTGGGGCAGCATATGATGAAGAACCAAGGGAAAGAAGAGTGGAGGATGAGAAATGGTCCCCTAGAAAGAAGGAATTTCCTTCCACTGTAACTCTGATGAATGATTTTCAGAACCCATTTGTGTGAAATATGTTGCCAAAGAGAAATTGGAGATTCAGACTTTCTGGAGGAGAAAGGGAGCCAGGGTGGGAGGGGGTCACATGGTCTCTTGAGTAGTCATTCAGACTAGTTGGACTGCCCTTTATTTTGGGAAGTTGAGACTTCCTTTTTGGAACCTCCGTGCCACTTTCTCTTAAACATATGTTTACCTGAATTCTGTTGATACTGTTTATTCTGCTTTTTGCCAAAATTGGATGAGAAGAAAGAAAATCCCTTGGACAGTTTGAAAAAAAGAAGGCTGAAAAATCTTAGAGATTTCCTGGATCAGCTTACCCCTTTCCTAACACTTTTGGATTACCTCTGCAGCAGAGAGGCCAAACAGTAAATCTCTGTTCAAGGGAGAATTTAAAATCTCATGTTTTTAAATCCATCTGGGAGGTTCTGAGAATGCAGCCAAGCAAACTTCCATAAAACAGCACCAGTGACCTTAGCCCTAGAAGAAGCATTTACATAATCATACACACACTGCAAACAATAAGTAGGGACCTGTGTAATAGAAGAAACTAAGTTATTTAAAGCAGTTTTTTCTTCACAAGAAAAAACTGCAGATAAACATTCCTCATACCTTCACAGTATGTCCCAATAAACTTTTAACTTATGACCCTGAAAATTTAAAATTCTGAAAATTCAAAGTTGCAGAAGTATGCACTTTTTCATCCCTGTCAATAATTTTCCCTTCCTTATTAGAAAGTGTGAGACTGGAATTAACTAACTGCTTAGCAGCAATGGAGTCCACTAATGGGCTATTGCTGCTGGGTCAGGTTTGGGAATATTATATAAAAATGTAAAAGACTGAGGAACTTTATACATCCTGTCTGCCTTTTTAGGGACAGCTGACTGACCATCAGGAAGACTGCAAGCAGTAAGACACAAATTCTCTAAAGTAGACAAGACAGGAGGAATGTGTGTAGGTTCTGGAAAATCCTTATTCTCTGAGGGACTGAGAAACCTCATGTTCTCCCACTGAAAACAATGGGACATTCTAGCAACAGTCTCACAGAAAGAGAAACCCTCCCCCACAGGGAGAATCAGAAATGAGCTCTCATCTGAGTCTGATTCAGAAAACTGAGGACAAAACCCAAATCTGTCCCTGCATCTTCCTGTTCAGACTCAGCATCTTGAATCTCTTCAGGAAAAGAGGCATCCCTCTTTATTTTACCAGAAACTACTCTACAAGAAGGATCAGTAGCCTGAATTTAACCCTGAGCCAGTCCCAGTAAACTACTCCAGTCCAAAGAAATTTCAAGAGTAGATACATATTTGGTTTTCTGTTTCTTTTTGACAGGAAAAATGGGATCAACCGTGTTACTAACAGCAGCCGCTGCTTCCTCAGGGATCTGCACAGCATTCTGACATAACAGCGAAACCTTCCGTGTTCCATCTCCCAGGACAAACAAGAGTGGCTCTCCCTTGCCCTCTGAGGAGACTCTAACGGCCTCAGAGGATGTAGCTAACTCCTGGTCTATAGAGGCTGTATGTGCTACACCAGAGGAATTCAAGGTAAAGATGTGTGGTCTGACTGACAGCAAATGGCCACAGCAGAGTCACCCACCTGTGGCTGAGGCAAATTGTTTACCTCTTGTGGTGGCAAAGGCTGTTTACTTAACTTTTTTTTTTGGCTGGAAGAAAGACCAACTGTGAGGCCAACAATCTGTCCCATGGTCAAGCCAAAAATGGTGCCTGTTTCCTGTAGATAACAAGTAGCAACTGCAGATAAAACTACCAGTCCACAGAAGTTACTTTTTGATAGAAAAAAACACAGTAAAAAAGCACTTTAAAACACTATGGCAGGCCCACAATTGAAAATTAAACAGAAGTTCTCCACAGATAACCTGTAGTCATTTGGACTACATTACTTTAAAACTGACAGAAAAAAAGCTGTATTTAAACGTGCTTTGTAGGCTTGAGACAGTCTGTTAAAACACAACACTCCTAGCTTTAAAATAACTTTCCAAAAGAGGAAAGTAATAAAACTTCAGTAAATATAAGGAAATGGAAGTTTTTTCACCTAAAAGGAACTTATCTGCCCAGCAAAGGAAAGCATAAGCTGAACGTCGATCCTTAAAAGCCTCAGAGTGTACTCTTTGGTGGCAGGAAAACTCTGAAGGGCTTTAGGCCTAAACTTGTCTTTTAGTAAGCTCATCTCGAGCTGTTTGACAGTTTGGGTGCTTGGACTGGGTGCATGGTGGTGCCCTGAAGCTTTGGAAGCTGGCCAGCTTTTATATCCTTGTCAAGATATAACGCATATACCTAAGGCTACTGCAGTAGTGATCAATATGAAGAGAATCCTTCTTTCTGGATCTCACTGTGGATGAAGTAGCCTACCAAGTGCCAGTGCTTTCTGATAGATCACAAAGATAGCTACTTCATGAATTGCTGGAAAACCTTTGTCTTTATCCCACTCTTTAATGGTGGTGCATGTGCGGATTTTTCTAACTGTATGCATATAGCTGTACTCCCTACTCTCTGAGATATTAGAATACTGCATTCATAAGCAAATTGCTGTAGCCTTGGTAAACCATTACCTCCTAAAGCAAACTTTCAATCTGCTCATTGCACCGTAACTATATGGCAGGCTGTCTTCCTTGATATTTCAAAAGCGTTTATACTATTTCTCATTTCATTCTTATCACATGAGTGTCCTACATTGGTAGTGGTGGATTACTTTTGGGACAATTCCAGTAGCTGCCTAGGGTCCAGTGCTATAAGGTTGCACAGGTCCAGCCACTCGGTATAGTATTGCCCAGGTCATCTAGCTAAATAAAGTAGTTAAATGAGTTTTGTTATGTTCAGCATTTCTAACTCATTTTAATTAGCTATACATGCTGAATGTTATAGTTGCTGATGTTTTAAGCATTTTTTGTTTTAATAAAAAAATAATGTTTAAATTGCACTGCATGTATTTCTTTATATTGCGTGACTAATTGTTCATGGATGCACAGCATGGACCGATGATGCTGTGAAGAGATTTGTGGCTAAATCTTTTTCTACTGATGACCAAAGTTCTTTAGAAGTAGGTTTCAGCCAAAGCCTTATGGGACAGTGTATGTTACAGGGCAGAGAGTTCTATATGGTATAGAGTTACCACCTCCTTGTTTCCCATGCAAAACTCTTGGTCACAAAGTTGACTTTTTCTCATTAATCCCTGGGAAGGATCTTGAAGACTGATTATTGTCAGTTAAAAATTGCCGTATTTAAGAAATGCTCCTCTTTGTCTGAAGAAAACTGAAAGAGGGACATTTTTTTTTTTTTTGGCAAGAATATCTTTTTTTAATAGGCATACCTCAAGATGACCTGAGAAGGGTAGTGGACAAAGCTTGCTTCTGCAGGGTTATAATATAATCCTGATTGATATATTCCAGTTTGATATTAGAAGAGATAAATAATATATATGATAGTGGCACTTTTTAATGTCAGAACCCTTAGCAAGAAAATGTACAGCCTTGAATCTTTCCAGAACCTGGATGAACCCATTATTCACATCATTACTTAAAGATGGTTTAAGGGCTTATGCAGCAGTGCCAATATTCCTGAGTGATGTACCTTCCATTCAGTCATCTCTTGCTGATATGATAAGAGGTTTCCATAAAATCTAAATGTGAGACAACTCAATCAATAGCACAGGACAAAGAACTAGATATGAGCCACTGTAACAATTTATAGTTATTGAATATGACATAAATGAGAGTTACCAGACTCTCCCCTGTGTTCCCTAAGCAACATGGTGAATATCTTATGAAGTTTGAACTAACAGTATAAAAGAAAAACTTATTTTTTCTAAGACTTAACTGACTCCATAGTTTACTGTGACATCTGCTGTCTAGCACTTCTGTGTTCTATTGTTTTTGTTTTTTCTGTTAGTGGACCGATATGGCATTTCTTGTTTTTTTTTCTAAAGCTGAAAAAAAAATTCCAAAAGTAATTTGAGAAACCAAGGCTCCTTTGAACTTTAACTTGCTTCCAAATTACACAATAAAAGTAGACTTTGTATGTATATCTAAAGAAAATTCGGGGTGTTTCATGTTTGCACTGTCCTTGAGATAATGTAATAGACTCGGAACAGCAAGATAGGAACACAATTTTTGTGACAAAACTAAGCTTTTTTAAGCCCATGAATGTGACTACTTCAATACTGCAGCCCATGGGTGACCCAACAGACATAACCTAGGATCAAATAGAGGTATTTCTCAGAGTTCAAAAATATTAGTACTTTTTGGATCCTGATAATATTCCTAGTTGTTTTCCTATCATTGTCAAAGAAAATCTTGTAGACCATTTGCACATCTTAGTTATCAAATGTCTCTCCACAGTCTTTATCCCTGACATACAGCAACATCTCACCCTAACCCCTTTCTAGAAGCATGGGTCTACAAGTTAATTCAATGAACTGGTCACCCTTTAGTGTCACCTATTTCATCTGCAAAGTTATAGAAAAGATACTGAATTAGTTTAGAAGGATGTACTCAATTTATTTCTTCCGAACACAAACCAGTATGTTTTGTGAAGAATAGATTGTGTCCTTCAAACTTTTCAGCTTCTTAGAAGTTGTCACAGATGCATTACACAAGGGTTGTTACTGTACATGGCTTATCTGGATTGTAAAAAGACATTTCACATCATACAGAAGGATCATTTTGAACGCAGGATTAATACTTGTGTAATACAGTGGTGTGCCAGTTGGCTGTCTAGGAAATCTTAGCAGTGAGGGTGAGTGTCCTGTTCTGCGTTCCACTTGAGGTAACCACTGGGGTCCTGCAAGGCAGTAGACACAATCCTTACCTTTCTTTTTCAGCATCTTCTTCTCAGATACCTGTGTAGGCAGTAAAGAAATCTGGATCCCCAATTTGCTGGTGACCACAAACTTGTTATAACCTTCCTGTTTCTTCTTTGACACATCGGTACTTCAGCGTGAGTTACAGATAACACACTCCTAGTGTAAAAATATGGACTGAGGGTCAGTACAAATACATGCAACACCCTCACTTTTTGGGAAACAAATAGTTGCAGCTACCTATTATACAAGGAGAGTCTCTTAACCCAGAGATTGTGACTTAAGTACCTCATTCCAATCTTAGGTGAAAACCTTTTTTTTGGTCAACAGGTTATCATGGTAGTAAAAAGACCTTCTTTGGACTCATATGATACTCATCAAATGTTATAGCCACTCTGGGGATGTCATTGTGTCCTTCTGTCTGCATGTCACTAGTTCATCTACTGATTTTGTTAGTGCCCCAGTGTGTAAATCCCTGACAAAACAAATAATTCATCTGCAGGTTGTACAGAGGTATATTACTAAGAGAAGTGATAAGCTTGAAAGTCTGAGCTTAAAAAGGTTCCTCTTCCTTGTTTGTATTGCCTACTGAGACGCAATTTCTGCCATGACTCTCTGCCTTAAGGGAATATACAGAATACCTGACAATGGTACAAATGCACTTAATCTTGAAATATGTATTAACAGCTGTAATGATGCAAATTATTTCACTGAGTGTGTCTGTTGTCATTGAACTCCCGCTCCCATTAAAAGAGTGTCTATCCTTCCCCACTTTAAAAGGAATTTTAGAAGTGTACATGGCTATAGATAAATTCCAGACATGCACATGCATATGGATAAATTCCATCATAGGACAAGTATGTTTAAGCTTTTTGAAAGCCACCTAGGTCGTAATCTTAGAAATAGCCTGTGAACCTATGCAGCTAATTTCTTATTGCAACACTTCCCCCTTTACTGGGCTGTTGGAGATTTGTAAGCATCCCTCACTCCTAACTCACTTTCCCTTTCCATGTGCGTCATAGCTATGTTTTGGATAAATCTACATGTACCCATTTAACAAATGATTTATGCTTTACTTTATGATGCATGGAGCTTTTCAGCTACCTTCATTTATTTCTGATGGTCTGGGGGCTGCAGTCAACAGTAGCTGGAGGCTTGCATTTCTGAGGTTTCATATTGCAAGAAGATGGTCAAAAATGTTCCTTTTAGCTAAAGCCTCGCCACAAGCTTTCACTGTTTGTAGAAATGAGCTGTTTTAACCTGTTCTGTAGGATAATAGTTGAATAAATGGCAGGCACATCTAGTTCAAAATGGATTTTAAAATAGGAGGCAAAATGGATTTTAAAATAGGAGGTGGGATAAACAGTTTAAGTTGTCTAGTATTATCAAGTGCACTTAATCATGGTACATAATGGGAGGGTGGCATAATGGTTAAGGTGTTTACCTTACATGTACAAGGTGCAGGGTTTGATTCTCACGTGGTGTAATTGGCTAGGCTTAAAATAGCCCTCAAAGGCAGTCAGCCCAGTACTAATCTATGAACCTACATAAACTTAAAAACTGACTTGTCCAAATTAAATATGACTTCATGTAATCTTTTGATTCTACTTACCTGGTATTTGTTTAAAGACATTTTTTTATTTTTGTTAGATTGATAAAAAGATCACAAAACAAAGCAATCTTTTGGACAACAAATAAAAAATCCAATGCGAAAATATTACATACAGATAGTTATAGGTAAGCTATTCTAATTAGAAAAAACTACAGATTGGCTGTGGTAAGCCACAGTGGTACAGTGGTACCATTGTTGCCTCACAGCAAGAGGTTCTCCTGTTTGATTCTCGGCTGGAGTGCCTTCTGTGTGGAGTCTGCATGTCTTCCCCGCGGTCGAGTGGCCCCCGAAAGACATGCGTGAATGGGTGTGTCTTCACTGAAGGTCAGGCTGGCAACTTGGCACCATAAAAATCTACTGCCAGTCATTAGTGGACCAGAGTTCTGCTGTGGTGGCCCCTAACTGGGAAAAGCAGAAAAGACAAACAACAACAACAGAATGGCTGTGGTGGATTATTCACTATTCATGTTTGAGTGAAAAAAAACGTAGACTGTTTCTGTGGATTTTCAGCAAGACATGGCTGGACTTTCTAATGTCTTTTTAAGGACATAGCTTTCAGTCATTGGCAAAGACTTGGGTACTGTTCACTAGGAATACAGTGCCTGTCAGTCTGGAGGGAGATGTGAGACATGCAAGACTTCTTTCACTAAAAATGGACTTTTCCATCCCCATATTTATTTTTCTGTTGGGAAGGCACTGAAATTTGCTGAGTAATGAAGTAAAATGTATATCACAAATGCTCAGGTTTCCCACCTATCATCTTTGTAAATCTAATGAATCAGATGATGTGTCATCTTTGTAAATCTAATGGATCAGATGATGATGTTGCATATTTGTCAGAGATTATTTAAATGCCAGAATACTGAAATCACAATAGGAACTTGAATTTTTGCATACTGTGACAAAAGTTAATAACTTGAAATTTAATATCATGATATGTAACCAACCCTATTTATGTTAACTAGTGAACACAAAGTCTTTCTGAATAAACTTCAGGACTTAATGGACAACTACAGCATGCTACTGAGAAGGATCATTTACCTGAATATTGACTACGTAAATTACCATACAGCTAAACAAATAATTAACTTCTAATTAGTTGTCGATTTTGTAACAAAAATCAGCTAGAGCAAATCGTCAAAAAATCTTACAGTGGTAGTAATATGCTTGAGTCTGTATTAACCAAGCAGGGCTGTCATGCTCCATTCCTAATGTAACCCCCATCCTAATCAACACTGATCATGACACTGCCATTTTCAAATGAAGAATTATGTTTTATCAACTGAGAATAAACAGGCTTTATTTAATTTCTTTAATGGCCATTACTGTTCAGTAGATTTTTGTAACAGAAAATATGGGCATTCTCCTAAAACAATACTACACTAGTTTCTTACAAAGATTCATAGATGACCTCTTTAAGCCCTTATTAAATATACCAAATAACATCTGTTTACCACCTGCGTACCAGAAATCTGGTGCCAAATAAGTCCCAATACATAAGTGATGGTTTCAATATCCCTAACAGTTTAGGGAACCTGTAAGGCTGAGAAAAGTGTTGTTTCCAAATGCTTTTTGGCAGAATTATAATGGTTGAAAAAGACTTGCAACATTTGAGGAGGTTACACTTTTCCCACTGCTGTACAGTCGTAGAGTTTATATATACATTTTGTGGGTGTGGAGGTGTTCCCCAACAAGAGAAAGAGTTATCCCCTGCAAAAAAAGACTTTTTACCAATCACCGAAAGTGTTTTTTGACAAGTAGCTTTCTACCAAATGGCATTACAAATGCATGTAGTAGGTGTACATGAATCCAAAGCTACAGACCTATCAGCCTGACCATTAGTTTATGTAAGATCTTAGTGATTACCATATTGTAACCAGTTAGAACACACAGGTGACTTAATTCTCAATAATCTTCATCAGCATGGCTTTATGAAGGGTATGTCATGTCTCCTAAATCATGGTAGCATTATTTTGTAAAAATAATAGAAGCACTGGGTGAAAGACTCACTCCACATAGAATATACTTAAATTTCATTAATGCCGTGAGGGAATTCTAAACAAACTGATCAAACTAACTATTAATGATGGTATTATTCAGTTAATAATTCAGTGGGTCAGTGAAGCCAGCGGTAATGGCAACCTAAAGGAAAAGCAGTTGTAAAGCCAGGGGTAATTCCATGCTAAAGGAAAAGGTTATAAATGCAATGTAGTGTATGTCTTCTTCTCATTCAGCTGCAGTGAGCACTCTCTTTTCTTGACTAGAGAAATTTGTGACTTTTTGTCTTTCTGAATATTAGAAGGCCGCGGTGGTGCAGCGGTTAGCATTGTCGCCTCACAGCAAGAGGTTCTCCCGTTAGATTCTTGGCTGGAGCGCCTTCTGTGTGGAGTCTGCATGTCCTCCCCGTGGTTGAGTGACGTATAAAGGTAGGTGCGTGCGTGAATGGATGTGCCTTCTTTGAAGGTTGGGCATCGGGATGGCAGGTCAGCACTGTAAAAATCCACTACCAATCATTAGCGGACCGGAGTTCCACTGTGGCGACCCCTAACTAAAAGCCGAAAGACATTACTTTTGTCTTTCTGAATATCAGTGACCAGGAATGTCTTTGAAGTATATTGATTCCGTAGGCTTGATAGTTCCTATTGTTAATGTAGCAAAGATGAAGATCAGGAACTGCATTTATTTTGAGATATAATTACTGATATATTTGTGACTTTGGATATCATTAAGACACCAGTGTGGATTCAGGATTCAAAGAAAGCAGGTGTGTGGATGTGTATTTGCCAACCTTTTTGTTGCCATGACAAATAAAAGAACTGTTCTTGCTACCTTCTCAAGCAACAAGTCGATGGTCATGGATACTGAGGGCTGGGGTGAAACATGTATATAACTGAAGATGTTAAATAAGTTGTTAATACTGTCTTGTTTGTGTGGAATCTTCTGTGAGTACTAGTTATTCATTCATGTGTGGTCAGTATTTCTGTAGTAAGGTCCATCCAGGGAACTTGTATATCTACAGCTTAGTTTTCTTGTGTAAGCATCTTGTCTGTTTTTGTTTTGTTGTTTTTTATTTTAATTCTGTGTGTGCACCCACCTGCATAAATTATCTCAGCATTTATGTTGTTTTTATTATTTAAGCAAAGTACATTTATTACTATTTAAGCTCTTGTGGTTGGCATTCATTTAATATAAGATTATTTATGCATTGATATTTATCTGAAAAAAGGGTATCAACACTGTTGGATAACCAGCCGTTTGATGCATATTTTCCATTAGACTGTTTAAGATCTACTGCCAGTGAAAGAAAAACTAATTGATGTATTTCACATTTGTCTTGATTTAAGATTAGCAAGTGTCTGGCAGTACTACTGTACCAAGAGGAAAGCTTTGGGAAACTGAAGAATTCTAACAGCCTTTTGTGTGTGTGTGTGTGTGTGTGTGTGTGTGTGTGTGTGTGTGTGTGTGTGTGTGTGTGTGTGTGTGTGTGTGTGTGTGTGTGTGTGTATGTATGTATGTGTGAAAATAGTTTGTATGAAAGGCAGTTACCATGGATAAAGGTATACTGGAAGTCACTGATTCATAAAGAGACTAGTGATACGGGGGCCTGGGAGTGCTGAGCCAAAAGACTCAACTCTTTAAGTGGCCTGTGTGCAGTCTAGACTGGGTATGGAGATTGGAAGTCCATACCCAGGACAGTAAAACTTATTATTTTATGCTGTTGGAGACAGATTGTAATTTGCAAACTAGTTACTGAAAGAGTCTTGTGTGTGCTTTCTTGCTACTACTTCCTCCATGGCTGACACTGGTGAAATTCACCCCCCCCCTTAATTCCAGCTATCTTGATGGCACTGGGTGACTTCCTACAATCTGGGTGTCACATTTGGTGGCAGTGGTTGCAGCAAAGTGTCATGAAGTCATATGCAGGTTATAGCATATTTAGGTGGGAAACTTTTTATCAGACATAGGTGAAGTAACTAATGGGAGCCACCAGCTCTATGGTGGGTGTTTTTTTCTTTAGGCTTTTCTCCTGTGATGTCAGAGTAGGAAAGGAGATGGAGATACCAAAGTGTATATTTTGCTTCAACTCGGTCAGTACAATTATATCTATTATTGCATGTATAAAAGATCCTTACTCACTCCAAGAGATTCTAAATGTTTGCCGTAATGGCAAAACTCCTCATCCATTCTTTGTTAAAAAAAAACTTAATGTTGCAAAGTTCAAGAATGAAGATAAATAATTATTTAAAAAACAGCTGTGATGGCATAGATCAGTGAAGTTCTTACTATGCTTAGTTGAATTAATGGCCCAAGTGTTACAGGAGATTGCTTGAGAGGCTTAGGAATGATGGGGTTGTGCCTTCTTGCCCTTTGCTTTGAGGGTTTGCAGTTTAACATCTTGAGGGCAGTCGTACCACCAGTGAAGACAGGAGACATGACTGTATTAACTGTTTGTAGGGGCAGGCATTCTTGGAGGTATCGACAGAAGTCCTTACAGTGCCTCTTGCATGCCAAAGATGAGAATGATCATGGCTGCTGGGTGACAGCCATGATGGAGATCATCAGTGGCAGTGGTCATATCTGTGGCTGGCAGATGCAGAGAAACAAAACGTGATGTATAAAAAATGTTACAAAACAGATGAGCAGATCCTAAAACGTGGAGAATCTTGAAGGTCCATAGACTTTATTGGTAATGAACAAAATGCACCAGTGTATTGCCACTGTTAGAGAAATATAAACAGTTGCTCATATAATATTAAAGGGTATATTTAGCTAGACCAAGAGAATTGTTGCAACTCAGTGTACTTCACTGACTTCCCCAATCAGTGAATATAATTCTGATTTCTGTAGTTTCCACATTAATGCCTAGTGAAACTTAGGAAAGGTTCAGAGACTCCCAGCAAGAGAAATCCAGTGATTGAAGAATATAAACTACTCCAAAAGGCTAAATAATGTTGTCATTATATTCATTGGTGTGCACACTTCTTGGTTGTGACTTCTGTCTTATCTTTAAGACAGAACTGTTTCCACTTGAGTTCAAAGTATTTGTCTAACACACTTAGCTAGAGGAGCGAGTACTAGAATGAGAAAAATCTTGGTGAGAATATTGCTGTCAGGAAAAGGGGTAAGCACATTACATAATACCTGAGGGCATAAGCACATTACTTAATACCTAAGGGGGTAAGCGCATTACATAATACTTATCAAGCTTGCAGAATTGGTTTCTAATAACAGTGAATTAAGTACATTACTTACTCTCTTCAGAAATAACGTAGGCACGTATATGGGAAATATGTTTACATCATATAACAACAGCCGAACTCCATGAAGACCAGTAGGTTAAAAGGTTAATACTAGAACCTGTGAACCTTTGAGTGAGATCTGATAAACATAAAACTAAACCTTGGGTAGTATAATAAAATATGATGAAATATAGCACACACACATACACAATTATTTTATATTTAATATGATCAGAAAGGTGCTTTTTTTTTGCTTGAGAACCTCCTGTAAATGAAAGTAAGAAGGTCCGTTATTGTCTATGGTCACCTCTAACTCTTGACATAAGTAGAAACTTCAATTTTGGACAACTTGTGCTGAGTCTTAACTATTAATTCTCAGTTTTCATTTGGCCATCCCACCCACCCCAAGACTTTTTTAGATTAGATATGTGTCAAACAGATACACACATCTGCTCCAAGTCTTTCTACACATAAATGAACAGAAGAGATAAAGAAGATGCCTTCTGTTGTTAGATGTAGTCATTAAATGGGTTAGAAGTTTGTAGGCCTTCACATAAGACAAGGTTAAATTGCCCAGGAATAATCTTCTTCCCCATTTGATGTTATGGTTGTTAAACACTAAATTATCACATTGCTTCAATATGTAGAGAGTCCTTTATGGAAAATGATTCTGATCATGACTTTTCACAATGTTGAATTTTAAGGAAATTTTCTTTTTATTTCAGGGAAAGGTACATCTGGAACTCCGACTCAATGAAGTCATCACAGATGGCAGTGCCATTTGCCATAAGGTGGCAGCAAGGTATGGTAGTACGTTGTATTTTAGCATAATAGCTTGTTAAAATTAAAGGAACTGTGTATTTTTCAAATAAGATATCAATGACATTTGATGGATGTTTTGTGTTTTTATTAGTGATAGAGGAATACATTGAAGATATCCAGTGAACACATAGCTTCAACTCATTGAGACTCATTTTGATGACAGCTATCCCCTTTACCCTTCTGTAGTGCAACTTTGGAAACAGTTTATATCATCCACATCCATATTTGGGTAGATGTAAGAGATGAGTCCACCATAAAATGTTTATTTCCTTGATTCATCCCTTCAAGTTGGGTTTTGGTGAGCTGACAAGTTTGAAACAGATTTTTTTAAAGAATTAAATTTAGCTTGTCTGCTTTGCAAGGAAGACAAATACAAGTCCAGCAAGCACTGGCAAGGCAGTAACATAAAACAGTACCTCCCTTTACAAACCGTGTGCACTCTAGTGACATGTAGCCATCTTGGGTTTAATTACGATGTTACTGTAAGATTTCAAACTCCACTAAAATATTTGAAAAGGCAGGGCTGTTATAAGACTGTATAAACAAAACTGGATACCAAACCAAGGATCCACAACGATGAACCAAACAGACAAATATCCACCACAGCAATGGAAGAAAACAGTTACAGCAAATACGAAGCGAAATCCTTTATTGCCACAAGATACAGACTAAGCGCTTTCACCAGTAAACTGGTATCCTCAGAGTCTGTTCTAACACACTTCCTTCCACATTAAATACAAAAAATACATACCCAATCATCCAATTAATCACTTAATTAAGCAGTTATATCCTAGTTCATCATTTTTTAAAATTAAATAACCTCTTGATCAAACTTGTCTATCCATATTATATATACAATTGGTATAATATATGTATAATGAATATATATATAAAAGTTACATATAAATTCTGATAGAATATTATATTAAGCAGATAACTTCATACCAATCATTTTCACTTATATATATAACTAGGTTGTTACTAAAATTGATGTAACCATTTATAAACATTAGTTAGACTAAAAAATATATGTATAAATGAAATAAAATAAAATAAAACTAATATTACAACTCAGTATATACTAAAAAGTAACCATCCACTTGCTTTTTTTTTTTTTTTTTTTTTTTTTTTTTTTCCTAACGTCCCTGTTAAATACATTAAATTAAATTAAATTAAATTAAATACCTCTTTAATTCTACTCAGCAGTGTGTTGGAGAGTAGAGCAACAGATATGGAGGACATCCTGATTGAATTGTCTAATGTACTCAAAAAACTCACTAAAGTGTATACGGAGGTTAAATCACAGGCTGACACAAACGGTGTCAGCCCAACGGACTCTGAGGTACGGTTATATACCTTGCATTCCAACGAAAGTATCACCCCAGGGCAAAGGGACATTCATTCGAGCCCTATTGGTACTGTAACTAACGATAGACTCGAAAGGGTAAATCCGGAAGGACCGGCGTGTTCAACTAACCCGAATGGGAACGACCGGAACCATGGTTTGGGCTCATGGTTTGAGGCACCGAGTTTTGCCACTAACTGGGAGGCACCGGAAATAAGGACAACGAACGGGCGAGTTCAACAACAGTACTCGCTCTCACTCCGAGAGCAAATATACAAATATGAGAAGCTCTGCCGTAAATACAGAGCTATGCAGCTCGACAATTTATTCTTGAATAAATCTAAAGAATTGCAGCAAGTGCCTAGAGGACTTCGTATATGGAAATTGCCCATGGGTATTGAAGTTGGATCCGAATGTTTCAAAGAACTTATATCTCTATATGATAACACAGGTATGCTTATGCTTGACATTATTATTCGGAACAATAACAATAAATTGTCTGCTTTACGTGATGAAATTAGTCATTTATACACGAGCATTACGACTGACTTGTTGTTTTTTGACTACAAGAACAATTTTGAGCAAGTTATTAAAAAAGTTGAAATTTTTGTAAAGAGCAGTAAAACTGTCAAACATAAAAAGCTTACTAGAGATACACTTGAATACCAAAATGGGACTGCTTATCCACCAGGTTCAAAATCCGTCAGTGTTGATACCCGTAATTCTAGGGTCAACACTGTAGAGAGGATGGACTCAGTGGCGGTTTCCGCCATAGAGGACGATGACGGTGTTTTTTTAGAGCACGAAAATCTCCCCCGCAGGTCGAAGAGACTTTTGAGCAAAGGAAATCAACAGAGGGGGAATGTCGAATATGTACCTCCAAGGAGGGGAAACCGGCACTACCAATAGACAATTTATCTTGTTTAGAATTTCCAGTTGATTTTAATTTATATTTTTCTTTGGACTCATATTTTTACGAATTAGAGAATGTAGTAAATGTGAGGAATGAATGTGGTGTGGATGTTGAACAAAGGCTTAGTATGTGTAGACATGAAATTAATGAGCAGTTAACCCCAGATACTAACTCTGATCAACTTGAAAGTAGTGAATATCAAGTAAAAGTTATGGCATCTGAGGATCAGATCCCCAGTTTAGAAGCTGCCAATGCATTGTTGATGGATACAAAAAGTAACTCACGGTGTTTGGACAAACAAATGGTCTCTAGAAATGAGGTGAATGGTTTACAAATGAAATGTGAAGTACTTAAAAGGGAAGGTTATGTAATTTACAATTACACTGATATGTCAATTGACAATGTGTATTTTGATATTTTTAGTAAGGGGATTAGTTTTGTTCCTTCATATAAAATCGACATAACACAATTGCTGATTAACTTGAAATATTATACTAGGAAATTGAACTTGCATTTATATTTTACAAGTGGGGAGGGAACCCAATTGATTGTAAAAAATGTGTTAGGTGCTACTTGTCCTAAGAGAAAAAGTACTTTCATGCCCCCTTTAAATAATGAAATTAACATTTTTGAACAAATGGTAGAAAGAGATCTTCGTAGATTATGTGCACAACAAAACCAAATGAAAGACAATTTGACTGTAGAGGAGAGGAAGGCCATTCATGATATCACGGACACCAATGAATATAGGTGTATGCGCCCCGATAAAGGGGGAGGAATGGTAATTATGGCCAAGATTGACTACAATGGAATCATGATGAGGATGCTTAACGACGTAGAAACATACAGTAGGGTATCAAGAAATGAAATAAATTGGAAATATAGCAAAATAGATGTATTTCTACGTGATGCTCTTTACAAAGGTGTCATAAATGAGGATGACTTTGATTTTTTGTATGTAAAATTTCCCAAATTACCAGTACTATTTGGAATCCCGAAGACACATAAGGGGTTAGAACAGCTAGAATGTAGGCCCATTGTATCAGCAAAGGGCTCCAAGACCGAACCCATGGCAGTTCTCATAGACCAGGCATGCAAAGGGGTGGTTATGGAAACACCACACATTATCAAGGATTCATGGCACTGCCTTGAAAGGATTAGAACAATTAATGAAGTAGATGTGGAGGAGTATGTTTTTTTAACCATAGATGTAGTTAACCTTTTTTCTACCATCCCACATGAAGAAGGTATAGAGTTATTCGAAGAAAGTTTGAGAAACAGTCAATGTTTCGATCAAGGTAAACTCAATTTAGTGATAGATTCCATGAGAATCATCTTGACTAGTAACTTTCTAAGTTTTGAAGGAGAGACCTACCAGCAGACAAAAGGAGTGGCAATGGGGGCAAGATGTGCCCCCGTTTTTGCAAATCTAGTTCTGCTAGCCTGGGAAAGAAGATACATTTTAACATCTGCATTTAATTTACACATTATGTTGTACAGTAGGTTCCTGGATGACATCCTGATCCTATGGAAAGGAAGTGAGGATGATATAAACAAATTTATGGCTTATTTAAATCAGGCCACGGAGTTTTTTAAATTTACACATAACTGGAATGTAACATCAATTAACTTCCTAGACATTAACATCTTTAAACAGGAAGGAAAATTAGTAAGTAACATTTACAGGAAACCCAGTTTTTCTAATTCTATGCTACATTTCTCGAGTTGCCACCCGTACCATCAAAGAAAGGGACTCATTAAGGGGCAAATGGTGAGACTCTCTAGACTGGTGAGTTCTGATACAATTTTCAAGAAGGAGATGTATGTTCTCATCGGATTATTCCTTGAAAGAGGATACCCCATGAAATTATTGTTGAGAACGAAGAAAGAAATATATAGGAAAAGAAGGACAATTTACACACCCATACTTAATTGTGGGGGAACAGTGACAATCAATCAAAGTATGAAGACGGGTTATATAGAAAAGGAAAGAGAGAGTCTCACCTTTGTGTTACACTATAATGAAATGGCTAAAGACTTCTGTGAGAGTTTAAGGTTGAATTGGAACTATTGTTTCACTGAACAAATGAGGCAAATTTTAGGGAACAACCCCAAAATTGTTTTTTGTAGGGGGAAGAACATTAAGAACATACTTGAAAGGGAAAACAAAGGTTATATTAAATCTAGGATGACCAAATGTGGGAATTGTACTGCGTGTAGATTTATAGCAGAAGGTGGTTACACATGCGTGGGGGGTTACCCACGTACCTTGGCATGTCCTGGCCTCTGCAATTGCAACACCAAGTGTTGCGTATATTTGGCATCTTGTGTGTCATGCGAGGCCTACTACATTGGCATGACAACACGTAAACTACGTGAAAGAATAGGTGAGCATGTTAGAAGTATCAAGAACAAAGATGAGCACAATGCTCTTTATTTACATAGCAGGTTTTGTAACAACTTTAAAAAATTTTTGTTTTTTATTATAGATAGGGTTATGCCATCATCAACAGGAGATATGAATAATAGGGTGGCGGTATTGGAAACAGAGTGGCAAATAAGACTCAATGCCACCAAATATCCTGGTCTGAACGACCATATTTCTTTAAAACCCCACCTAAAATGGAAGGCTGCTATAATATAACATAACATAATAGAACCGAAAGGTTTCAATGTATTTAACAGGGACGTTAGGAAAAAAGAAAAAAGCAAGTGGATGGTTACTTTTTAGTATATACTGAGTTGTAATATTAGTTTTATTTTATTTTATTTCATTTAT
The DNA here is from genome assembly GCF_019279795.1 of Protopterus annectens. Lineage (NCBI taxonomy): Eukaryota > Metazoa > Chordata > Ceratodontiformes > Protopteridae > Protopterus > Protopterus annectens. The sequence continues at coordinate 1,305,694,650 of NC_056735.1, forward strand.
ACATATATTTTTTAGTCTAACTAATGTTTATAAATGGTTACATCAATTTTAGTAACAACCTAGTTATATATATAAGTGAAAATGATTTGTGTGAAGTTATCTGCTTAATATAATATTCTATCAGAATTTATATGTAACTTTTATATATATATTCATTATACATATATTATACCAATTGTATATATAATATGGATAGACAAGTTTGATCAAGAGGTTATTTAATTTTAAAAAATGATGAACTAGGATATAACTGCTTAATTAAGTGATTAATTGGATGATTGGGTATGTATTTTTTGTATTTAATGTGGAAGGAAGTGTGTTAGAACAGACTCTGAGGATACCAGTTTACTGGTGAAAGCGCTTAGTCTGTATCTTGTGGCAATAAAGGATTTCGCTTCGTATTTGCTGTAACTGTTTTCTTCCATTGCTGTGGTGGATATTTGTCTGTTTGGTTCACTGTTATAAGACTGTACTTGTAAAACCAAAATAACAGTGACACTGTCTTCACAGAAAATAAACAGTGAGTTTACTGAGTGCTTTCAGCCTCTCACTTAATATGGACTTCTTCACAATAGTAAATGTATAACATTCACACTTCCTGAAATACCAAAAGAGAAGTGACATCACAATGACAAAGCCAATGAACACTTTAGAAAAACTAAATTAACTGAAATTACTTAAACTATTGTAAATTTTTAAATATATAACTGTAATTTTGTAGTTCTTAATTTTGAAATACTGGAATAAAATCATTCAGTCTTGGAATATATTAGCATTCAGTGTCCACTGCCACAGTAATTCCTTAGATTCCAGTCTGTCTTCCCTGTTACTACCTCTCACTGATTTTAAGATGTTCTCAACAATAAAAAGCTCAAATTTCTTAAAGTTGGAATGTAATGAAGAGTATTTAAATAAAGCATTGTTATTATCTTCTCTCATTGCTATACACGTGCTCATATATTCCCTGTTGGTGCATCACATCTGCAGGGTACAATATTAACCACTCTGGTGCCTTTATCTCCCTGAGATAACATTTCACTGTCATGTTGAGAGCTTCCAAACTGAAATGGCATTGTTTGTATCTGCCGCATGTTTGTTGCTTACTTTTTCTAACTTCAGAATTCAATTTTAATTTTTTTCTTTACTGGTCTAGTGTCTTCAGTTCTTTATTAGATAAATATAATATAATTTTTTCAGCATTTTATCCAACATACATCCCTAAGTTCACTCTCACAAAGCTGTTCAAAAGGCTGAATATGAGGCTATAAGGGGTGTGTTAAAATACCTGCTATGACCTGGTAAAAAGTAGAATACTTTTACTGTTTGTTCATAAAGTAAGTTGAAACGTAGCTTACATTAACTCCACTGATCTATTTGTGATGTCTGCTTTCCATGTTGGAATAAAAGTAAATCCTTTTATAAATGTGTTTATCAACACTGCCCAACATAATATCTCTAAAGTTGGATACATGGAAGGTATCTCATTCTTTTTGTGTATTAAAAATCTCCTATTGTTGTGTCTCCATTGTGTTCCTGATGCTGTACAGTTCTGGTTGCTTTTCCTGTGGTTGGTCTGTGCAATGATTAACTTTGTTGATTAGTCCAAGTCCACATTCATCTGGCTGCCAAGCATTGTGATTTCATAAAGAGGCTAGTGAAGCTAAAACAGTCTTCCTTGTGTTTCATCATTGTCCATTTCTTCCTTTAACTGAAAGCTGTGATTGTTATTGCTCATAGGTAAGTACTAGGTTAGCTGCCCTTGAGGCCCATTTTAAGCCTAGCCTTTCCCTTTTTATGCTGGAATTATCCTATCCCATTTCATTAGAGATTGGCCTTACAAATCTCATGGTCGATAATTATATATTACCTCTAATGAGAATAACTAGGATCATACCATAGATATTTTGTGGGTTCACATTGCATGGGATAAAGCATTTAGGGGCTACCTGCGTCCATTAAACATTAATTAACATTATTTAACATTAGTACAGGGGGCACTTTTGAGGTAAATGTTCTGTTTCCCATACACAGATCCAAGCTGAGCTTGAATATGGACAGGGAAGAACTTTGTTTTATGTGGATGGGAGACTGTTCCAGAGCAGCAGTGTCCTTTGCTATATATAACTGTCCTTCAAAATCATTCTGTTTTATGTTTCAGGAGGAGTTTATATCCCTAGACTGAGTATTTCTGATGCCTTTTGACTTGCTGATGTGCAGTAAATCTCTCTGTAAATTCATCAGTAATGGGTCAGAGGATGCCTTGTATGCCACCTCTTTTTTTTATTTTTCCAAACATCTTTATTAAATTTTCACATATGACAAAGGTAATCTTACATTTATATAAATGACAAACATATAAAATGATACCACTTTAGTAGCGAACAGTTTACACCACACACACCATTGAAACAACTCTAGTTGCAAAGATTATACATCACTTATAAACCATCCAGTCATTGTCAGTTAAGCATTATATGGCTCATTCAAATCCTGCCTCTTAGACCTCATTCCTGCTCTGTATATGTTGTTCCCACAGTTCCCATGTTTTCCTATGTAGTTTGCCCCTTCCCCTTTCTAAAGATCCCAATTCCATTTTTTTATCTCTGTTACTATATTCACTACTTTTAGTACAGTTAGTTTAGACTTTGATTTCCATTTTCTAGTAATTGCTTTTTTGGCAGCCCACATAATTAGACTCAGCAAGGCTTTTCTGTGTCTAGGCAATTCTGATTCTGTATCATAACGCAAAAAAATCATCTCTCCAGTCAGTCCACTCTGCTCACCCAGCATCTAGGACAAAGCGGTCTGCAGTGAATTCCTAAAGTCTGCCAGCTCATCACACTCCCAAACAATATGTTCCCATCTACCTCCTTCTTGCCCATCACACCTCCATTTGCTCTTCAATTCAGGAAAAACTCTTTGGAGTCTACTTGGGGTATAAAAATACCTATGTAAACACTTCCAGGCAAAGATCATAAATCTTATAGGCTTTGTCGCATTTTTGGGAGATATACAGGTCACCTCTTACAAGTCTGTAGGATATCAAGGATAGTGACAGGGCTTTTAGCCAGTCAACTAAGACATATTTTTTTAGCCCTTGTACTCTTTTAGTAAAGTATATCTCTGGGCATTCCAGCTGCTGAATGCGTTTGGACAGTTACGTACAAAAGAAGGCATATTTTCAATGTTTATCCTAGGGAGGGCTGAGTAAAGGGGGGCAAGGGACAATGAAATCCCTAGATCTAGACACAGGTCCTTTGTTTATAAGCTGTGCAATATAGAAGGACTTTCTTAGAACAATGGACACATGATGGTCAAAACTTAGGTCACTGTCCACATAAATTCCTAAATCATGAACAACTGGGTCAACTCACAGGGGTGTATTGTTACTGTGGTAGTTCCCTGGGATAGATAAGTTCTGAAAGGATTCAGTAATGCATTTTTTGGCATTTAGTCTCAGTCCATGACTTTCTCACCAGTTAGTGATTTGACACAAACATTCCTGCAGGATGGCAAAGTCATATAAAAAGAGAAATGGCTTCAGGTAAAACCCAGGTGCACAAAACCAGAACTATATATAACCAAAAATACACAGAGGTACCACACAATAGCGTCTTTATTACACAAAAAATAAGAACAGTGGTGAGCGCTTTCTCAAAACTAATTGCTTCATCAGACAAGAAAATAAAACACTCCATTGCTTATATACAGATGGAACCATTGACTCAATCACTGATGTCATAGGTCGATTAAGGCAATAAAGCTATATAAAACTTATAAATGTAGAAAAGGCTACATATAGAGAAAACTGCATATAAAAGACACGTATAAAAAACTGCATGTAAATGCATATAAAAACTGCATATAAAAACTGCATACAAAAACTATATACAAAAACTATATACAAACTGTTGGTAAAAGACCTAAGTAATGTGCATAGATATAAACTCCATAAATACTGTAGCTATGAAAAAATAAAAGGATAAAATTCTAGATCTAGTTATAAAATCTATCTACAATATGTATGTATAACTAAAAGTAGTCTATGTCTCTAAAATATGAAAAAATAAGGTGTAATGGGTGTGTGAGGTGCCTAAAATTAAACATGTTTGAGGCGTCTTGCTTTCAAAAAAGGAACCAAGGAAGTAGAGCCATTAAGGCCTGGATATTTATCTGCATTCAATTTAATGATCCATCTCTGTTCACAGCTTTCAGTAAAATTTTTTATATCCCCTCCTCTAATGTTTTTGTGTATGCTGTAGCACAAAAACTTAAAGAATGTGAGTTATCTGTATTAATAATATGCTGGGCGAGTGCATTAGTGGGTTTCTTATTTTTGACATCACGAAGATGTTCTAGAATTCTGTCTTTAAGAAATCTATTTGTTTTACCCACATAAAACACCAGACATTTCTGACAAAAACAATAATAGACAACATCAGTGCTCCTGCAATCAGCATAAGTATTAAGCTGCAACTGAAAATGCTTGGTGGGGTGGACATAGGTATTTACACTGTAAATATAGGGGCAGGCACTGCATGACCTGCAAGGAAAAGTGCCCTGACATGAAGAAGGGATGGCTTTCTTGGGCACATCCTTGTTACATAACTGCTTCTTGAGTGACATATTGTTCTTGAAACTGAATAGTGGATCTTTACAGGTAATAACCTGCAACTGTGGTACCTCTTGTAATAAGTGCCAATGTTTCTTAATTACGTCAATATATTGGTTGACGTCACTCGCAAACTGTAACACTACTCTAAATTCATTATGTGGCCTAGAGTTTATGTTAGATGGATTATTACATGGAACTACCTCGTTGTTGTTAAAATAAGGTCTACATTTAGTTGATCTCATATGCCATGCATCAGCTATAGTTTTATCAATTTCATCAGGTTGGTATCCTCTAGCTATAAACTCAAATTTTAAATTATTTAATGCTAGTTGTGCATCCTCGTTATCATCATGTAATCTTAATGTCCTATAAACTTGCCCTTTTAATACATTTCTCGGGATGTGCCTGGGATGCATACTAGTTTTGTGAAGGTATGTGTTCTTTCTGGTTGGTTTGTGGAAGATTCTACTCTTGAGACAGTTAAATTCAGCTTTAGCTAGATGTACATCAAGAAAATCAATCTCAGCTGCAGATAGCCGGTATGTGAATTTTAAAAAGTCAGTGGTGGTATGTAGATAATTAACAAAGGATACAAAATCTAAACCATTGCCATTCCATAAAATAAAAACATCATCCACAAAACGTACATACCATAGCACTTGATGTAAGAAAGGATTCAAACCGGAGAGTATATGTGTTTCTTCCCAGCAGACTAGTGCAAGGTTGGCGTAGCTATTTGCACAAGGAGTGCCCATAGCCACGCCAACCTGTTGCAGGAAAAATTTCTCTTCAAACATAACAACATTATTCTCTAATATAATTTCTTGTGCTAGTCTGCTGGGAAGAAACACATATACTCTCCGGTTTGAATCCTTTCTTACATCAAGTGCTATGGTATGTACGTTTTGTGGATGATGTTTTTATTTTATGGAATGGCAATGGTTTAGATTTTGCATCCTTTGTTAATTATCTACATACCACCACTGACTTTTTAAAATTCACATACCGGCTATCTGCAGCTGAGATTGATTTTCTTGATGTACATCTAGCTAAAGCTGAATTTAACTGTCTCAAAAGAGTAGAATCTTCCACAAACCAACCAGAAAGAACACATACCTACACAAAACTAGTATGCATCCCAGGCACATCCTGAGAAATGTATTAAAAGGGCAAGTTTATAGGACATTAAGATTACATGACGATGATGAGGATGCATTACTAGCATTAAATATTTTAAAATTTGAGTTTATAGCTAGAGGATATCAACCTGATGAAATTGATAAAACTATATCTGATGCATGGCATATGAGATCAACTAAATGTAGACCTTATTTTAACAACAACGAGGTAGTTCCATGTAATAATCCATCTAACATAAACTCTAGGCCACATAATGAATTTAGAGTAGTGTTACAGTTTGCGAGTGACGTCAACCAATATGTTGACATAATTAAGAAACATTGGCACTTATTACAAGAGGTACCACAGTTGCAGGTTATTACCTGTAAAGATCCACTATTCAGTTTCAAGAACAATATGTCACTCAAGAAGCAGTTATGTAACAAGGATGTGCCTAAGAAAGCCATCCCTTCTTCATGTCAGGGCACTTCTCCTTGCAGGTCATGCAGTGCCTGCCCCTATATTTACAGTGTAAATACCTATGTCCACCCCACCAAGCATTTTCAGTTACAGCTTAATACTTATGCTGATTGCAAGAGCACTGATGTTGTCTATTATTGTTTTTGTCAGAAATGTCCGGTGTTTTATGTGGGTAAAACAAATAGATTTCTTAAAGACAGAATTCTAGAACATCTTCGTGATGTCAAAACTAAGAAACCCACTAATGCACTCACCCAGCATATTATTAATACAGATAACTCACACTCTTTCAAGTTTTTTGTGCTACAGCGCATACACAAAAACATTAGAGGAGGGGATATAAAAAATTTTACTGAAAGCTGTGAACAGAGATGGATCATTAAATTGAATGCAGATAAATATCCAGGCCTCAATGGCTCTACTTCCTCTGTTCCTTTTTTGAAAGCAAGACGCCTCAAACATGTTTAATTTTAGGCACCTCACACACCCATTACACCTTATTTTTTCATATTTTAGAGACATAGACTACTTTTAGTTATACATACATATTGTAGATAGATTTTATGACTAGATCTAGATTTTTGTCCTTTTATTTTTTCATAGCTACAGTATTTATAGAGTTTATATCTATGCACATTACTTAGGTCTTTTACCAACAGTTTGTATATAGTTTTAGTATGCAGTTTTTATATGCATTTACATGCAGTATTTTATACGTGTCTTTTATATGCAGTTTTCTCTATATGTAGCCTTTTCTACATTTATAAGTTTTATATAGCTTTAATGCCTTAATCGACCTATGACATCAGTGATTGAGTCAATGGTTCCATCTGTATATAAGCAATGGAGTGTTTTATTTTCTTGTCTGATGAAGCAATTAGTTTTGCGAAAGTGCTCACCACTGTTCTTATTTTTTGTGTAATAAAGACGCTATTGTGTGGTACCTCGGTGTATTTTTGGTTATATATAGGATGGCAAAGTCATTTGAGGTTTCAATGACTGCTCCTAGCTTGCAGTCATCTACAAACTTAGTCACCCACAGTCCTTTGGTATTTGCTTTTACTTCAGAAAAGTAGGTGCTAAACAGGAAGAGTCCTAGTACAGAACTCTGGGGAGGGGCTCCATTAGTGACTGGTCTATGTGGAGTAACTACCCATTTTGATTTCCTGCATGCTGGCAAACCAGCAGGTGACAAAGGGGTTTATTCCCAGTTTATTTCGCTTTTCTACTATGCCTGAGTGGAGAATTGTTTCAAAAGTTCTGGCCAGGTTCAGTTATACAGTGTATACCATTTTGCCTTCATCCATTGCTTTGGTGACTTTTTCAAAAAGAATCTACTAGACTAAGTAAGCATGACCTCCTTTGACAAATCCAAACTGAGCTGAGTCCAGTGTTTGGAGGTTCTCTATGTCCTGACTAATAGTTCCATGATAAGTCTTTCCATGGTTTTGCATATGAGACATTTTGTATATCAAAATGCTTCACTTTGATGAACTTTAAATTTTGAATTTAGTTTTGATGTCATCAGGATAAACTTGTTGGTTTTGATATTCCTGTTGGTCATTGATTAATTTATTTTCCTTTTTTATTTTTGTCTACTGCACTAATTTCTGTTTATTTCATATTCCATCAAACACTTTATGTGAATCAAATAAAAGATTGCTGATAAGTTTACCATGTACTACTCTAATTTCTGTTATCAAAGTCTGTATTTGTATTTTGTTGTATTTCATGGGAACAAACAATTGTTTACAGCCAGATCTATCAAGTCAATGTACAGTGGTGAATCTTTCTCCACACCATTTGAAATCTTCCAAATCCTTAAGCTCTTTGGTACTTGTCTAATCTTCAGACATTCATGGAAATATAAACTGACCATCTGAAGTGATTTCAGTTTCTTCAATGTATTTTCAGAAGATGCAATTAGAGATGTGAGACTATCTGTTTCTTCTTTTGTGTTATTGACAGTCTTAACCTTGTCAAACATGGTAGTAACTGTTCAATATTTGACCAGTTCCAGTCAAATTGTAATTCATTCATTATTTCTGTAAAGTTGTCATTAACTGGATTCTGATTACCTTGCTGAATAGAATAGCCTTCACTTTGTGAATTCTCATGGTTTTGTTCCTGTTGCACCTTGATGTACTAGCTCATTTGTTGTATCGAAATAGGCAGTCTACTAGTCTATTCGGTAAAGAAGAAAACCCAGTTTATTGGGTATAAAAAGTTCCTGTGAGGAGATTCCTGCCTTGGTGTAATCACTTAACTAGGACTCCACTAAAATATCCCCAAAGGCAAGTAATTGTAAATCCAAAAGAACATCACAATCACATTTTTTAATTAATTAATTAATTTATTAATTAATTAATTTATTTATTTATTTATTTATTTATTTATTTATTTAACATTTGTTTACTGGGAAAGTCTACATGGAACGAGCCAATTTTCAGCAGAGGCCCTGGAAAAACACTTCAGATGCATGTCTTTGTAACGTGGGAGGAAACTGGAGCACCTGGAGGAGACCCACAAGAAACCAGGGAGGACATGCAGACTCCATACAGAAGGCACCCAAGCCGAGAATCGAACCAAAGAACCTTTTGCTGTGAGACGACAATGTAAACTGCTGCACCACAGCACCCATTTTCTCATGTGTATACATAAACATACATAATATATATATATATATATATATAGAGAGAGAGAGAGAGAGTGCTCCTTGACAGTGTACTCTACAAATCTGCACTTTTTCCTAAGTTGCAGGAAATGTACTTGCTCAGTGGTTGTGGGAGAACTGGCATACCCTAGATCTAAGCATTATGTCTGTGCAACATGTGAAATACACCATTGTAGGCTGTACATAACCCCCAGCATGGAACCTTCTTGGAAAAATATGTTAATCTGGAACATAGGAGAGAGTGTCCTTGTAAACGAGGTACTACCATAGGAATGGTATTTCTGATGACTCTTCATAGCTCGTATTTTCAGAAAGGACAAATGGAATTGTATACACTTTATCAAAGGAAGACAAGATGGTTAAGCAAGAAGCAGATGGGCAGGAGGCTGTCTCTCTCTCTCTCTCTCTCTCTTTCTCTCTCTCTCTGTCTCTCTCTCCATCTCTTTCTCTCATGAGTTACATACGACTCTTAGGTCGACCATAAGGTCAGCACCACTGTCAATGCAAGCTTCAAGGCAAAAGGGGGAAATGGAAGTAAAGGCAAAAGGGGGAAATGGAAGTAAAATATGTTAATCTGGAACATAGGAGAGAGTGTCCTTGTAAACGAGGTACTACCATAGGAATGGTATTTCTGATGACTCTTCATAGCTCGTATTTTCAGAAAGGACAAATGGAATTGTATACACTTTATCAAAGGAAGACAAGATGGTTAAGCAAGAAGCAGATGGGCAGGAGGCTGTCTCTCTCTCTCTCTCTCTCTCTTTCTCCCTCTCTCTGTCTCTCTCTCCATCTCTTTCTCTCATGAGTTACATACGACTCTTAGGTCGACCATAAGGTCAGCACCACTGTCAATGCAAGCTTCAAGGCAAAAGGGGGAAATGGAAGTAAGTTGCCAGCTCTTTTTTTCTGTATCATGTATGCATGCATACACTCACTCCTACAGACAGTTCAGAGCCCCATGTCTGATACTACATGTTTTTGGAATGTGGGAAGAAATCAGATCACCCATAGAAATCCCACACAAATCCATAGAGTATGTGCAGACTCTGTCCAGAAGGCACCCTAGCTGAGAACTGAACCAAAGAACCTCCTGCTGTCAAGTCACAATGCTTATGATAGACTTGACAGTAGAATTATAGGCTGCTATAAGGAAGGCTATCTTTCCCATCATTGGCCTTCAGAATCTTTTAAGGTTTTACTGTATACTTCCATATTTTATTGTTTTGGTAGTTATGACACTTTTTTTCAAATTGTGCTGATGAGTCATGTTATGTCAAACGGCAGAACACTGACAGAAACTTTCTTAAACATTTTCTGCCTTGAACTACTGCTGCATTCATTAGCTGACGTATGATCCAATGTGTTTTCCTGTATTTCTGCTAAAGCTATAAAAATAAAAAAAGATTCAGCTGCTGATAGCTACCCTAGGCTGTGCGTGTAAGTGAATTACTCTGAAACAGTGGGACTTAATTCATTTTGTCTTTACTTCTGAAATAGTTACCCCCATTAATTAGATTATTACAGTTATTAATAATAATAGTTGTCAAGAAAACCAAGTAAGTATTTGAAAACAGTGGGTACCAAGTGGCTTGGCTGGGGGCCTGAGCATTTGTACAGTCATTTTCTTGACATGCTAATGGGAGAGGGGGTGATTTGTTTTTTGAGGGATAGTGCCTTTATTGAATAATTTGCTAGAGTGAGTCATACTGCACAAAACAAGCAGATTTGCATCAACTTCCTCAAGGTCAAATGAAGTCCGTTTTTCTTAATGAGATAAATGTTCTGCAGAGAACAGGGAGAAATAAAAACGTGCTCTCGATCAAGTTTGTTCAGTTGGTGTGATTTGCATTTCTTCCTCCCGCTATTATTGTGTGCAGTAGCATAATAAATATGCAGTTTGTAATACTCTCTATATAGCTTCAGTTAATTCCCTTTACCCCCCAAAATGGATGACTGTTTGTACTGTTACAGCAAGATTTCTTACAAAAGATTAATTGAGATGCTTTCTGCCACTTTGGGATCTAACGTGTGGTCTTTTACTCCAATGGTTCTGTATCCAGTACTATTACCTGATAGTTAGACCATGTGCAGTACCCTGCCCATACTATCAACTGTACAGATTTTTGCCTCAAATATTTGGTCTGTTTGTCATAAAACCTGTGTTTTTCTGGCAAATCACAGAGGATTAAAGTCACTAAGTAATGACCAAATAATGACATATATTTGAGTTTCAGACTCCATATCATTCAGAAAAATGTATGCAAACACAAATCCTGCTATTCTAGAAGCTTACTAAGTTAATAAGAACAATATTTAAAATCTGTCCCTATTTTTGGCCTTTATCCCCCATTATTTTAGGCTTTGTTCAGATTTCTTGCGTTAAGAGATTGGGAGGTATACAGAACCTACCACTTAATTCAGTCTTTGATAATTTTTTACACTGGACAATTCCTAAAACCAAAAATCATTACCATAGACAGCACTGCATTTTACTTCTGTCATGGTTATTTGTAAGTATCCCATTATTTGAGTGATTTGCTTTTCCCTTTTTCAATATTTCTACCTGCTGGTACATGCTGTGCTGCAGTGCATACGGCAGCTTCAGTCTCAGTAACATCACAAGTGGAGCATGAAAGAAGCAGTGAGGTTCTGTAGGAGTTCTAGTTCCCAGCACAAGCATAAATGAGGTGTTAATGCTGGGTACTGCAGTCTTCCAATGAAGTCCTGGGTTTGCATAAAGCACTGATTAGGAGTAGGTTGCTTATTTATGACAATTTAAGGCGTTTAAAGGCAGGGTAGGGGCATGGAACAATTAAATGAACAATTAAATGAAAATAATACAGCGCAATGACAGCTTAGTTTACTTCAGTTGCAAATCTCCTTTCTATTTCTCACACCTTAAATAAAATGTATTTAAGTTCATTGTTGAATATATTATACTTTGATGTGTTTTCCTTACACTAAGTGTACAAGTATGTCCTGCAGTGCAAGTATTTTATATGCTAAAACCACGGTTGTATTGAAGAGCCAAACACATAAGTTCTGCTCTGTCTTCCATGTGTTGTATTAGTTGAAACATTGGTCAAAATGCTGTAATTGTAAGTGGCCTAAGCTGTTGTCAAACACTCATCCCTGCAATCTGTTTCCCCTTGACTTTCTTTTTAAAACTAAATTGGGTACTTACATATTATCGCAACCAGATTTCCGAGGCCTGTAATTAGAACAGTTTTGAAGAAACCATGTCAGTTAACCTATCAAGGATTGTGTAAACTCCTAATTGCTGCGTAAACTCCTAATTACTGTTGTGCCACACTGTTTTTCACACAGTAAGAGGAATAATAGGAAAATTCCTCTTTCCTGGTACTGTCCTTTCCTGACTTGTACACCTGACTGCTGGTTTGCAGTCAGCCTTAATGTCGTTCCTAACAAGCCAAGAAGTTGGGAACATGGCTTATTCACAGAAAGTCACTCCCTTATTTCGAACCGTCCGTTCGCAGATCTGTGGTCAGATGTCACCTACCCCTGTAATAGCCCGGTCTATCAGGAGGCACGTTAATTCCCTCTGAACTTTGAAGTACTTACTCAAATGTGTACTTCTCTTTCAGGAGGTTTACAGACATCAGTCCCTGAGTCTTTTTCATTTTTTAACCTGGTACTACACACACAAGCTCGACCATTGTACACAGTTACGATCGGTAATCAGGAATGCAGAACTTGTCTGGCATGGTGCCACTGTGCAGTTCCTGGAAGACATGAAGCGTGCCACAGAAGAGAATGGCATTTCTCCGTTATTCCTTCTGCTGCCTCATACCCACTGTGACACAGTACTACTTACTTTTTAACAGACTCCTTTCAATGGTAACATGCTTGTTTTCACACAATGATGAGTTGGTGGGCATCGGAAATCTGGTTGCGATAATATGTAATAATTCAGTACCCTAAATTGTTATGTGTTCCTTCTGTACAGTGTTGACAGTCAGATTCTGATATACCTTATGTAGGAAGCAACTATGTTTATGATTTCTGTTGTTACTTGGGATAATAACCCTTTCATGTGGACAATGATCTGGTTTGTTGTTTTTGATTCAGGTTAATTTGCCAGCGTTGTATAATTCCAGGACTGTAATAGGGCATCTGCAATGCCTTCTCGTGCTGGTTATAGCCCTGGGTACTAGTTAATCATGTGCTTGTTCATTGTCTGGTACCGCCATAGCCAGCTCAGAGTCATAGAAGAGCCAGAGCCCATTCATGGCAGAGAAGATATGGACTCATTTGGTAATAACAACAATGTCCTCTCTGTCTCTTTCTCATATTTGCAGCTGTACATGATTTGTACCTTCCACCTGTAGCTCAATGCATTGACTTATGGATGTCCTTGCTTATACTTAGCATTTATGTTATGCTTAGCTGTGTGGGGTACAGCTAGCTGTCTTAGATATTAGGGGACTAAGTTCATAGGTTCGTAGGTTCGTACCAGGCTATCTGCCCTAGGGCATTTATAAGCCTAGCCAGAGTGTGTGTGGCTTTCACCACCCCTTAGGATGAAAATACTACGCCCATTTAGGGTTTAGTTTACTGTGCCTCTGTCTAGTAGTGACACAGAGATGACCCCCGGGGTAAACCTACGATCTCCCATCCACTCGTCAAGACTTCTCTTGAATAGAGTTAGTGAGGGGCTCTGCCTAACATGGATTGGGATTCTGTTCCAGCGTGTAGGGAGCCTCTGGGTTATGAATCTGTCCCTCCAGCACGTCCTATTTATTTCTGTGTTGAGGTTTAAGTCTCTTGCTCTCGTGGCTCTGATGGATTTGGATTTTTTGAGGTGGAGCATGTCCATTAATTCGGATTGGACATGGCCTTATGCGTTAGGCACAGGTCACCTCTGAGTAGGTGGTATGCGACTGAATAGAGCTGGAGTTTTTTCAGTCGGGCAGCATATGACATATGTTTAAGACCCTTTATCCTCTTGGTGAGGAACTTTTGGGGTCTTTCCAACTGCTGCAGGTGTCGGGTAAGATACATCCCAAATGGGGCATTGTACTGAATCATTGGCCTAATAAGAGATGAGTACAGGGGCACAATGACCTCTCTTGATCTAGATGTGAAACCCTTCATGATAAGGTGGGCAATATAGAAGGTCTTCCTAACCACTTTGGCAATGTGAGTGTCAAAGAGAGGTTACTGTCAACCTGGGTCCCTAGGTCCCTGATTACCTCTTCCGTACTTAATGGATTACCACCTATGTGGTAATTTGTGGGTACCTTGTTTTTCCCAAAGGGTATGACTATACATTTTTTGGCGTTAAGCTTAAGGCCATGGCTCTGGCACCAATTATCCGTTTCTATGAGTCCTCTCTGAAGGATGTTTGTGTCCGCTGGAGTATCAATTATGGCGCCCAGTTTGCAGTCATCTGCAAACTTTGTCAGCCACAATCCTCCTATATTTGCTTGTACCTCGGGAAAAATAAATGCCAAACAAGAGGGGTCCCAGGACTGAGCCCTGTGGGACACCGCTTGTGACTGGCTTAGAGTCTGACATAGCTCCAGCAACTCTGACCCTGTGGGTTCTGTCCTTGAGCCAGTTTGCAACCCATCTCGTGACATATGGGTTTACATTTAAGCTGGTGAGTTTGTCTATGATGCCCGAGTGTGGTATTGTGTCAAAGGCTTTTGCAAGGTCAAGGTAGGCTATGTGAACTGCCTTACCTTCATCAATGGCCTTAGTGACGGTTTCAAAAAAGTCGACCAAGTTCAAAAGGCAGGATCTGCCCTTGACAAAGCTAAATTGGGTAGGATCCAATGTCTGTAGGTCCCCAATGTCTTTGTTTATGAGTTCCATAATGATCCTCTCCATAGCTTTGCAGACCAGGCTCATCAAGCTTATGGGGCGGTAATTTCCAGGGTCCGTAGACGCACCGCCTTTGTGAAGTGGGACCACTGTTGCCGTACGCCACTCTTTGGAGTGCATTATCCTGTAGTAAGGCTAAGATTAAACAGCAGCCTTATGTTTGGGTTTAGTTCCTCTTGGAGTTCATGTAGCACACAGCCTGGGACACAGTCCGGTCCCATTGATGCTGTGTTTTTAGCTTTAGAGAGGGCGGCTCTCACCTGGGCATCTGAGATGTTAGGGAGGCTACACTCTGCTGGGATAGTTATTTCTCCTTTTGGGGGGGAGGGGGAGGAGAAATTTGCACTGAACCTATCTGCCAGAATGTTGGCAATGTCAGTGGGTTCAGTGTATTTATTGTCATTTGGACTAACTCTGAGCATATCTGGGAGTTTCCACCCAGGTTTCTAACATAGCTAAAGAAGGCTTTGTGATTGCCTTTTGTGTCTTTTGCGATTTTTCTCTCAAAATTGGCCTTGGATGATTTTATGAGTGATCGTAGTTTTTGCTAGTACTGATCAGAGATGCCTTCCCATTTAGGGATTTTGCTCTGTCATGTAGTAGCTTCCTCCTTCTGTTGTAAAGTTTGTTTATGGCTGGGGTCCACCAGACCGGGCGCCTGCCTTTGGGGGAATGGGTCTTGGTTTTATTTGGGATTGCATGATCCATGCATTCTTGAAGGTGCTCGTAGAAGGCATTTGCAAAGGATTCAGCAGTATGGGTTGTGGTTTCCACTGGCCCAGGGACCTTGAAGGATACCACTTCAGTCTTAAGAAGTGTGAAGTTGGCTTTTGAGAAGTTCTTCACTGTGGTCTTTTGTGCAGGGGGTGGGGGCGGGATGTGGATTTCCAGTGAGATTAATTTATGGTCTGATCTTACCAATGAGGGATATACTTCCGGTGTGGAGCATTTTGTCCCCTTGTTTGTGATGATCAGGTCTAGTATATTGTCTCCTCTTGTGGGAATGGTGACTAGTTGTTCCATCGCATTTGAGTTTATGGGGGGTGGTAACTGGTCTGTCCACTTTGGGAGGGAGGGGGTTTCTGCTCAAGGTTATACACCTTCCCCATGGTGGGGACAGTGCCATAATAGCATGGCAGATTAGCATTAGGAATTTTGCACTGAAGGGGGAGACTTGAGCTAACGGTTTGTGTGCTGATGTGCATGGTGTCAGTAGCTCAGCCCAGTTAGTATACAAAAAAATCTCCTAGCATGCGAGACAGCATTTCCAGGGTCCGTAGACGCACCGCCTTTGTGAAGTGGGACCACTGTTGCCGTACGCCACTCTTTGGGTACGTATCCTGTAGTAAGGCTAAGATTAAACAGCAGCCTTATGTTTGGGTTTAGTTCCTCTTGGAGTTCATGTAGCACACAGCCTGGGACACAGTCCGGTCCCATTGATGCTGTGTTTTTAGCTTTAGAGAGGGCGGCTCTCACCTGGGCATCTGAGATGTTAGGGAGGCTACACTCTGCTGGGATAGTTATTTCTCCTTTTGGGGGGGAGGGGGAGGAGAAATTTGCACTGAACCTATCTGCCAGAATGTTGGCAATGTCAGTGGGTTCAGTGTATTTATTGTCATTTTGGACTAACTCTGAGCATATCTGGGAGTTTCCACCCAGGTTTCTAACATAGCTAAAGAAGGCTTTGTGATTGCCTTTTGTGTCTTTTGCGATTTTTCTCTCAAAATTGGCCTTGGATGATTTTTATGAGTGATCGTAGTTTTTGCTAGTACTGATCAGAGATGCCTTCCCATTTAGGGATTTTGCTCTGTCATGTAGTAGCTTCCTCCTTCTGTTGTAAAGTTTGTTTATGGCTGGGGTCCACCAGACCGGGCGCCTGCCTTTGGGGGAATGGGTCTTGGTTTTATTTGGGATTGCATGATCCATGCATTCTTGAAGGTGCTCGTAGAAGGCATTTGCAAAGGATTCAGCAGTATGGGTTGTGGTTTCCACTGGCCCAGGGACCTTGAAGGATACCACTTCAGTCTTAAGAAGTGTGAAGTTGGCTTTTGAGAAGTTCTTCACTGTGGTCTTTTGTGCAGGGGTGGGGCGGGATGTGGATTTCCAGTGAGATTAATTTATGGTCTGATCTTACCAATGAGGGATATACTTCCGGTGTGGAGCATTTTGTCCCCTTGTTTGTGATGATCAGGTCTAGTATATTGTCTCCTCTTGTGGGAATGGTGACTAGTTGTTCCATCGCATTTGAGTTTATGGGGGGTGGTAACTGGTCTGTCCACTTTGGGAGGGAGGGGGTTTCTGCTCAAGGTTATACACCTTCCCCATGGTGGGGACAGTGCCATAATAGCATGGCAGATTAGCATTAGGAATTTTGCACTGAAGGGGGAGACTTGAGCTAACGGTTTGTGTGCTGATGTGCATGGTGTCAGTAGCTCAGCCCAATTAGTATACAAAAAAATCTCCTAGCATGCGAGACAGCATATGTTTCACTGCAGGCTCCTCTGTTCTGAACTACCTTCCCAAATTGCTGCTGCTGCAGTCCCAGACCTAGAAGGTGTAGTACTGGGGATACTAAGATAAAATGGTGCAATAGGAGCAGATTCAAAGCACTTGGTGGCCGGCTCGAGGGCAGGTGATGGGTGCCGGGAAAAAATATTATACAGTGCAGTGCAGTTGTCACTGTCGTTGTTTCTCAGGGTTGTCACTTGATTTATGAAATTTACCCAAAATGCCTTGTTTGATGCAAGGCATTGGTGCTTAAGATTAAAAAAAATGAAGTGTTTCTTTAGATGGCTGCAGTGCGTACATAGAGAAGTAAAGCAGGCATGGAATTTGGAGGGGAGTAATGAGGTTCTTTCTGTTCACCTCTTTCCTGGGAAGGAAGGTGGGAGGGGCACTTCCTGCTCCTTGCATCTGGTGTAGATACAGTATATATTTATTTTATTTATTTAATCTTTTATTGTAATAATAATAATAATAATAATAACAACAATAACAACTTCATATTAATTTTATTTAACTGGAAAGTCCACAAAGATACCTTGCTAAAAGGATAAAAGACCTAAACAACATGTTCTACATTGGCTGACTCAAAAGCCTGTTTCTGTATTTGATATCCTATAGACATCAACAAAATGGTTTGGAGGGACAGGTATTGTATATCTCAAAGAGGATGGAATAGACTCCCCATCCACAAAAAAACAAATTTCATCCCTACCTATATTCAAGCACAACCTGGATCTGTAGATGGGAAACAGAACATTTACCACAGGACTGCACCCTGCACTGTTAATGGACAGAGGCAGTTACTAAATGCTTTATCCCATTCATTAGTCCCCTCAAATTATCTACGGTATGATCCCAGTTATTCTCATAGGTTCATAGGTTCATAGGTTAGTACTAGGCTAACTGCCCTTGTGAGCCATTTTAAGCCTAGCCAGTTATCCCCTGTGAGATTCAAACCCTGTACCTTGTGTTTGTAAGGCAAACACCTTAACCATTAGGCCACCCTCCCAACCCTAAAATTGCATCATAGGTTCATAGATTAGTACTAAGCTAACTGCTCTTGTGAGCCATTTTAAGCCTAGCCAATTACCCCTTGTGAGACTCAAACCCTGCACCTTGTGTTTGTAAGGCAAACACCTTAACCATTAGGCCACCCTCCTAACCCTTTAGGAGTAATATATAATTAGCGACCATGGGAGGGGTAAGGCCAGTCTCTAACCAAATAGGATAAGTTAATTTGAGCACAAAAAGGGAAACTGGCCAGGCTTGAAATGGTCCACAAGGGCAGATAGTCTAGTACTTACTGATGAGCCTGTTTATTGCCTAGGAAAGTCTGACTGAGCTTTCCAAAACCCCTTTTCAACAGAAGCCCAGAAAGAAAAGCTTCACATGCATACATTAACAAAAATACTTACATTACAACAAATACAATGCAGCAGTATTCGTAGGTATGTCATAAATTAAAGTAACCCTCTTTAAGAAGATAATAGATAATAGATAAATAGACAAGTATTGCAAGTTGTGAAATCTGGTGTTTCATGCTAAGTTGGCAAAATAATAATAGTAGATTTGGTGCATAAAATGTAAGGCCAATGGTATTCCAGGATGTGTGGTGGGCAAACATGGAGGTGCATAAGAGTGGTTTCCTCCTCACAACCATTGCATACCAATCACTGATATGCTACTTAGAACATCAGGATATTATTCAGTCAAATCAGAATCAGTTTGCTCTTCGTCTGTCAGTGTGGCAACATAGATGACATTGTGTACTTCCTCTGCTCTCTGCCTCCTAGTCCTGCTTGAATAGTGAACTTGTCTGCTGGGAGAAGAAGACTGGTAGCCCTTAAGTGAAAGGTTACGTCACTGCATTAAAACCTGGCCACAGAAGGTTCAACACTTGTTGTGTAGGAGAATAAACATGGTATTATGTAGCCATGGAATACAAACCTTTTCAAGTTTAACCTGGGAACCACTGGAAAACTGAGGTAGCTCCGTCAGACTTCTTGACAGCTTAGTTACCGAATCAGATGCCTCTTAGTACATCTGATGACATTGCAGCCTTCTCTGACTAAAACCAAGAGGTGCTCCATATGTGCTGCTTAGCCTTCCTTGCATGTGATCACAAAAATGATACTTGTCCACTCATGCAAAATTGGATTTCTACCTACAGTGATAGTTCACAGTTTGCAGCCAAGCAAACATTGTCAAGAAGCTCAGCCATATCATACAGTACTGGTGGGAGATGAATAATGTCTCCCATTAAGTAGGTTTTATCCACAGATCCTAGGAGAAAATTTATGATTACCCTTCCAGTCACCCAGAGTGATGCAAGTGAAGTACTCTGATATACAAGGGTCATCTCTTCCAGAAATTGGGAATATGCTGTATTAAGTACCTGTCATGCCACCTGGTGTCGTCGTCGTTTTTGTTTTACAGGTTTAGGTCTCTAATGCAGGTGTTTGCGGTACCTGTGGTTTTGTGCAGATGACGGAGTTCAGAGAGTACTTTGTCATACACAATATATAAAGCTAAAAAGGGATAACCCCACAGGAGTCTGCATAGCACTGAGTAGATGGGCAGGAGAGTTAGTCTGTCCGTGTAGCTAATGGTACTGAAACCTCAGATCTTTTTGGTGGGAAAACATTGAGGTTTCTCAAGTTGGTTTAGGTGCCTAAAGAGGTGTTTAACAAAGTGGCATTATATGCAGTGATGGACACCATAATGAAGGTATGAGATGGGGTTGCAACACCTTTGGACCTTGGGGACATACCATGGAGAATAACTTGCACAAAGTAGAAGGGTTTTTCTAACCACAAAAGAGACATGCTAGTAAAAATAAAAAAACCTGTTGTCAACAAAGGTGCCGAAGTCCCTGATGACTGTGCCTGATGTAAGTGGGATGTTATCTGCAAGGTAAGCAGTGGTGATACTACGTAGCTGTGGTACACTGGGAAAAGAGTTAAATGGCAGAAGACTATCTCTGTTGGATGGACTGAAAGTGAGAGGGTAACTGTCCTTCTCAGGGAACTGCTTAGCGGCAATGGAAAAATTGCAACAGCTTTTGTTTAAGGCTGGTAACAACACTGTTATTTGGCTAGATATTGACTGGGGTTGAATGGAGAATGTAAACACATAAGTATCAAGATTCTGCTTGGGAATTGCAGCTGGAAATTTAAATAAGGTGCAGGTGCTGAATATCCCCTCTTCCATTGCTGACACAGCCTAAGGTCACATTTTAATGCTGCACAGTTAATCCTGGCTTTTTTGCCACACTTTCCTGTCTTTATACTTGCAGATAACTTTTAACTGTGGATATAAATATAAAAACAAAAATATGTCAGCCCTTTAAAGAATCTTTTATTACAAAGCACACTGTTACAAAAAAGAATAAGCACTTTTGTCCCTATTGAAAAGTATTTCAGATTCAAATTTCAACCTACTTCACAGTAATTTGGTTAACATTTGGCTCTGAAGTCCCACTCAGTAGGACAAAGGTGCTTCCACCATCTTCTAACCAACTTGACTCTAAACATAGCTCTGATATTTTTGTTTTTATAGCTGTACCAGATTCTAGACATAGTCTAGAGTGATGCAAAGACTTTTCTGTTGCAGTCTGCAGGTATTATTTGTAAAGATAACTGTGGGTGTCTGCCATTGCTGAGTGATATGTTTCAGAGGAAAACCTAAGTACTGTACGTGACAGAGTTTAAGCTTATGCAGCACTGGTGTTATAAATTTTTAGTTTAGTTTCTGATGCAGTTTCTGTTTGCTAGACACAAGTCTAATACAACCATGCTGCCTCAGATTGGACTTTTCAAAGGCTTTCTTATGACCACAAGTATATGAGTGCATGTACACACACACACACACACACACACACACACACACACACACACACACACACACACCTGAAAACATTAGTGATGTAGCCCATATTTTGTTTTCTTTCTTTACTAAATTTTGCATGACTAATTGCCATTCTGATTGCCTTAAGGTACCCAGCACAATTTGTTCCAGTTCTGTGTATGCAGTGCCATCTGTGTTATTCAAGCTGGCACTGCACATTGGTGTGGACGCTGTACCTAGTTACAGTCATTCTTGGCCTTAGTAGCTGTGGTTTTCTAGGTCCCTTGCCTGCTCACAAAATGATGCCAGCAATTTTTCTTGTAAGAAAATGTTTATAAGGAAATGATTTGCTAGTATATTAGTTTTAGTAACTGCTAAGAAAGCTAGCATGTGCTTACTGACTGATCGCAGTATGACATATTAAAATGAAACACATTAACTGTGTTTTAAAATGGTAATAGTGATATCTGTGTTTATAGGCAGTGAAACATTGCATTAGGGAGCAGCAGAGAAAGGAACGAAAGACAGCTATAAGTTCCAGACAGCTCATGTACGGCACATGTCTAGGAACGCAACCAAGTGCTAAAACAAAGCAAGCTTTGTGTAAAATGTTAATGTAGTCAATGAGTAACAGGAGTTAAATGCTTAAGGTGGCACTTTTGCTTATCCTTCCGACATGTGAATAAATGGGCAGCTCATGTTTCACAGCTGTTACATGCCTTTGGTTTGGCAGCAGTCTTTGTGCTTTCATCAGCATCCTCGGAAAGTTAGCAACGCTCTGTCCAAATATTTTTTTAATTTATGTGTACACAATTACATATATATATATATATATATATATATATATATATATGTGTGTGTGTGTGTGTGTGTGTGTGTGTGTGTGTGTGTATAAAATATGTATGTATGAGTGTGTATGTGTTTGTGTGCAAATGTATGCATGTACATATACATATACATACATATATATATATATATATATATATATATATATATATATACACACACACACACACACACACACACACACACACACACACACACACACACACACATGTATATGTACACAAATAGACATATGTGCAGTCTAAATACAGATACTTACAGTGTGGATACCCAGAACTACCTATAAATCTCTAAATATCTGGGATGGTATTTTGGGTCTATATTAGATTAGCGAACACTTAAACAAGTGAATGCTGATTGATCAACCTTATTTAAGCGAATGTTCAAAATATCGAACCAACAGAAACCCAAATTTTTTCCTAGGGAAAGAATTTGGTTGTCCGTTTCTGTTGCTTCGGTATTTTCAGTGCTGTGGTGGAAAGTTACGGGTTGGATTCAGGTAAGTGTGCGATTGTGTGGATGTGAGTTTTAGGGTGGGTTAGGCGAGTTAGGGTTAGGGTATGGGTTAGGTACGTGTGCGATTGTGTGGATGTGAGGGTTAGGGCGGGTTTAGGTGAGTTAGGGTTAGGGAGCGGGTGAGGTGAATGTGCGATAGTGACGGACCTTAGGGTTAGTGTTTGGGTTAAGGTAAGTGGATAGTTAGTATTGTGTGATTAGTTTAGTGTAAGGTTAGGTGTCAGAGTTTAGGTGTATGTGTGTGGATTTCTATTTGTTTGGTATGCTTGTGTTGTGTGTATGTGTTTTGGATCAGCGATTTTTTTCCCTAGGAAAAAAATCACTGATCTTGACACTTCGAGATTGTAAGCTTTCGCTTACATAAGGTCGATCAGTCAGCGTTTGCTTTTCTAAGCATTCGCTGATCTAATATAGATCCTGGTATTTTCAGTGGCTGGTTTCTGTAAATATGTATCCCCATCTGTCCGTCCACAGTCCCTTTTCCCATTTTTACACAAGGGGTCAGGGTGTCACTTCAACACTGACAATCATCTAGAGCCAAGGTTCATACCACTGGGTAGCTAGCCCTGCCATGGCTGTTCCTTTATACTATACACTTATACCTACTATCAATTTAGAATGTTCACTCCACCTACTGCATATCTCTGGAATGCCTGAACACCCTGAGGAAACCCACATGAACACAGGGAGGCCATGCAGACTCTGCACAAAAGGCACCCCAGCCAAGAATTCAAGTGGAGAACCTCCTGCCATGAGGCAACAACTCTATCCACTGAGCCACCGTGCTGCCCAGAGATATATGTGTGTGTGTGTATGTGTATATATATATATATATATATATATATATATATACACATACACACACGCACATAAAGAGAGAGAGATAAGCACACTGTCACACTCACACATACATTTGTATTTGTGTATAACTATTGAAATATAGAGTACATGGGGTCAGACTTAAGATAACATGACATATAGTCTATGTAGATTTAGGAAAGAAATGTTTTTATGATGAGAGAAAAAATATTTCACACATTACAAACATCTACAAGTGCAATAAAATTAAATTTTTAGTACAGCAACCAAAATATTACATATTTACAAACGTGTTAACAGTCCTTGATTGTGCTATCTAAAAGGAATGGATATTAGAAGGTAAACTTTAGCTATTCAGGGTATATAATTTTCAGCAAACAATCCTAACCCCCTACTTAGCTTACTAGGAGATGTCATTTCAGACATTTTACAACAGTAAATAGAAAAATAACCAAATATATTGTTTGCATAAAAAATTTTTTTTAAATAACACATTATTAATCTGTACACTGTCCTTTATGGTAGCTGACAACTTGCATATTTAGTCAGTGAAGATTTTCTTACGGTTCTGCTTTCTCTTTTTCCCTTTTCATCTGTAATTCCAATTATATCATCAACTTTTGGCTCATTTGCAGGTTTCCATTTTCTAGTTGTAGCTTTAATTAAATGCCACCATCAATAAACCCAAGAATGTTGGTTGTTTAATTAGGTTTAAAGGTTTATGATAACTCACTGATATAAGTGCCATAGTAACCATCTACATGTTATTCAAAACTCGGTCTTATATCCTTTACAGTGCTGCCTTAAAAGTGTTCTGTCTTTGACATGGCCCAAAATTTGCTTCCTTGTCATGCAAATACCCTAGGCAGATGTCCAACACATGAAATCTTGCCTGAGGAAACATTCTATTTTAACTTTACTGTTGTGTAAAAGTACTTGTGTAAACATTTCATAACAAATGTATTGAACTTTCTAGAACTGGTTGTATACCGCAGTAGCTGATACATCCAGCAAATCCAGAGTCAACTAATATTGTGCAGCTTTTACTGCATGTGCCAATGTCCGTCTCATTTTAAGTAGTAGATTGCCTTTCAAGTCCTGTAGCACTTTACATGTTCTCCAAATTATTCCTGTAGTCATTGA
Source organism: Protopterus annectens (assembly GCF_019279795.1). Taxonomy (NCBI): domain Eukaryota; kingdom Metazoa; phylum Chordata; order Ceratodontiformes; family Protopteridae; genus Protopterus; species Protopterus annectens. The sequence continues at coordinate 1,305,719,060 of NC_056735.1, forward strand.
CAGTTGTGTTCTTGCCTTCTTTAATACCAATGTGAGGTAGCTTGGAATTACCAAATTGTTCAGTGAGTCTCATTTGCATGGCATTTCCCATATAGTAAACTTTCAGTTAACAGGAATGCAAGCAACTGGCACTCTCAAGCAACCAGCAAAAAAAAAAAAAATCGAAGAAATACAGTACAATTTTCATGTGTTGCACTTTATGTTTTCCCCCTCAGAAACATATCATATGTTTTTAGAGTTATAGAGTTTTAAAAAGGAAGATGTCAATAAATTGCTTCTCTTCCCAACCTGAGAACAAGTCAAACCAAACAAAAAGTATAGGGTACAGTATTAGTCAGGCCGATTTTTAATAGTAACTTTCAAGCAATCAGAAGTTACATTTATCCAGCATCTACCAAACCCCATGGGTGCCGGTTAACTGAGAGTTTACTGTACTTTCTTCAAATTCTGAGTCCCTCCTATTTGCATGGAATTTTCCAGGATTCCTTCAAATTCAAGTGTGAAACATATTATGTAACAAAACATTTAGTTAACTTAACCCCAAGTATTACAGAAATATAAATGCTCAAAGTAAATTATCTTACTTATTGTATCCTTTGTTCTTATCAAACCAGTATCCCACTTGAAGCTGCATCCAACTATTTTCAGTTGATGACATCTTATAGGTTCATAGATAAGTTCTAGGCCACCTACCCTTATGGGCCATTTTAAGCCGAGCCAGTTTCCACTTTGGTGCTTGAATTAATCTATCCAATTGTATTAGATTGGCCTTACCAATCCCATGTTTGATAATTATATATTACACCTAATGAGTTGTGACAGGTGTTTGGACAGGAACATACTGAATGAGGCATTATATTCATTGATGATCCTGATAAGACCTGGACCTAGACAACATTCCTGTAGATATAATTTGTGCAATGAAGTAGGACTTCCTTACAGTAGTGGATATGTGGTGATCAAAAAACAGTTCATTGTCAACATAGCTTCCGAGATCCCTGACTAATGAAACAAATTTCAGGGGTGTGTTGTCAGTGTGATAGTTACAAGAGAAGTCATTCTTGCTAAAGGATACAACTTTACTGGTATTTAGTTTTAGTTCATGGTTGTGACAACAGTTATTTGTTTGGGAAAGGCCCTCTTTGAGGATTTTGGTGTCCTCTGAGTAGTTTATGATAGCACCAAGTTTAAAATCATCTGCCAGCTTGGTCAGGCATAAACCCTTAAATTTTGCTTTGATATCTGAGAAATAAATTCCAAGCAGTAGTGGTCCAAGGGCTGAACCTTGTTAGTACCACTACTGGCAGGTCTTTGGGCAGAGGTATTCCCACCCACCCTAATTTCCTGAGTTCTAAGTATGAACCATTGTAGTATTCATCGCTGAAAATGATGGCCCAAATTCTGCTAAGTCCTTGTCAAATAAATCAACGTAACACCTACTAATAAAGAAATGTTCACCTTTTCTAGCTGCATATATTTACCCACAAATATCTGATTTATGAATTATTTATGCCAAAAGCTCAAGATACCAAGCAAGCAAAAACAATGACAGTAGACAATCCTGATTTGTCCTTCTAAACAAGCATAAAGGAGGAGAATTTAATTGTGTGTCATTACTTATACTTATTATAAATTTTGTTTATAGGAATTTTTCATGTTGGTAATTTTGTGCTCATGACTTTGCCTAAAAAAGGCCTTTGCCAGAAGCCTAAAGCCCAGGGGAGACAGATGAAGGAAATCACTGGCAAAGCATCGTGGTCTGTCAGTCATGTCCTCCCAGGCTGTCAGGTACTTTGAATGACAAGTAAAAAAACAGATGATACTCCACACCATCAATACAATTTTAATAGAACGACAAAGCTTTCAGATACAAACTGTCCCTCTTCAATGTCTCATATAAAAGAGCCATTAAAACAGCATTTTTATCCCATTCAAAACATATCACATGACACAGCAGCCTATCAAAAACAACAATTAAACTTTTAAAAGCACAGTAGCAGTATAACATATATTGTCATTTTTTCTTCACTTTCTGTTTAAATTTTAACACTGGTTTCAATGTAACCTGTTTATTGAGGCCAGGATGTTTATCCACTTCTAGGCGGATAATCCACTTGTATTCCTTCATATCGACATTATTTACAAGATTTCCACATCTAATACTTGGATAGATTACATGTATAACTCTAAAACTAAACTGATGTGAGTCATCAGTCTCACTAATATGTTTAGCCAAGGAATTAGTCAATATTCCTCTCTTAATCTCAGACCTATGTTCTGTGATCCTGGCTTTTAGTTTTCTGGTCGATTTTTGTACATAAAACCCCCAGCATCTGAGGGATCAGGTCTGGAGACAAGCATATACAAAAAAGACGTACAGGTGAATAAATATCTGCACAAGATGCATGCATGCAAGAAGGACCTTTAAAAGTGTCCTTATGAGTCAGTACCTGCGAGCCAGTAGGCTGAATACTCATTTAGAGGCCTGTCACATCCAGATGCAAGAAATGACTAATAACTTTACTGAGAGGGGCTATAATATGGAAGAAATAGAAACAGCTAGAAGGGATGCCTTAAGAGTAAGGGTTTTAAAAGCGAGACCTTATTTCTCTAATCAGGCTGATATTGCTTCTGAAGGGTCGAGAGTGACTTCACTACAGCCCTTGAGATATCTTATGACTTATAGCAGAGCTAGTAGAACAATAGAGAATGTTATAAGTAGGAATTGGGATATCCTAAAAGCTATACGGGTCATGAAAGTTGGCTTCCAAATAGACCAAGCTTTACTTATAGAAATTGTAATAATTTAAAGAAATTATTATGCTACAAGGACTTTTCATTAAACAATAATAAAATAAGAATGTTTAATAGAAAGGGTACCCTCCCTTGTTACAATTGTTCTTGCTGCTCAAGTATAAACCAATACACTGAATTTATACATCCTGTGAATGGAAGGAAATTTGTTTTTTGTTGTAGTGCATCATGTAACACACCATTTATTGTATACCTTGCCACTTGTAAAAATGCTTGGGTTTTTATGTAGGAAAATCGACCAGAAATCTAAAAGACAGGATCATAGAACATAGGTCTAAGATTGGGAGAGGAGTATATATACTATAGATTCCTGCATTGTACCCTAGTCAAGGAATGCTAACGTTTTCAGATCTCCACTACAACTTGTCTGTATATTCTAATCTCCCATATGTGACACCAGTTCTTCTGGAAGTGTAACCAAATATTGTATCATATTTAGAAGTTCACTCTGAAATGTACTTGGAGGTTAAAAAAAATCAGTTTTAATCCCTCCAATGTATGCCTTATGTTTCATCCCCACTCTGGGCCAGTAATCAAGGAGCCTGGTTCCTTACCACTGACATTGGAGAGGGATGTTCACATGGAATACAAATGGATGCACTTAGTATTTCCATATGCAGACCTCTCTGCATCAAGCACAGTTCCCTTAAGAGCACACAGGGAACACACACAGCCCATGGTCTGGATTTTTCTTTACCTGTCTCCCTGCAGGTACCCAGTAAGACTCCCCACTGGTACAGTTGTAGGGTTAGGTCCAAAGCCAAGTGTCCCAGCCAAGTCTTCCAGCACCCTCTCTGGAAAACCAGTGCTTTGTGTCCCTGCCCCAAGTAGCTGACACACACTCTTTAAGATTTAATTTTCACATACACACACCTAGGCAAGGCTTGCACAGATTACCCACTCTACCAACTTTGCACATACTATAAGGTAGTTTCACTACCCCTAATCAGTTATAATAAGGCTCTTGAAAGGGTACCCAGTTATAATGAGTGAAGTTAATATTAATACAAATGGTAATGTTGACCAAACCGCAAGGCTTTCAGGAGTGGCCAGAGTTATCACCAAATAAATATGTGCAAATATTCTCAAAGCTTAAATATTTTCTAAAAAGCACCAGCCACAATGAAAAGTTTACATATATTTAATAATAAGTAAAAAAAGAACAAGAAAATGCTAAATATCTGTTTACAGTAAACACCAATGTTTCATTCACAGGAAGTATTAAAAATAACAATGATGGAAAGTTTCACACAGTTATAGAAAATAGGTATTTAGCTAGACTGACTATTCCTGATTGACTAAAAGAATTATTGTTTCTACTTACTGAATAGAGCAAGGCAAACTGTATGAGTGGTCCTTGTTGTCCGCTCCAAGACAGAATATGGAATGCTGCTGAGACTTCAATCTCTTCTAATATTAAAACATTATTTATGTACAGAATGACATCACATAGTCATACTCTATTACTGCACTATCCCCCATCATTAGAAGCTACCAGGGTTTAGCATTCATGTGCTACAATATACACAGACAGAGCTTTGTTCAGCTGTGGTGCAGCTGCTGGAAATCATAAAACATGTCACACTTACTATAGGAGCTGCAACCTATTCTCTAGCACAGGCATTGCATCTCTGGTTCCCTTCACAACTGTGGGATAAAATCCTTATGGCTTAACACATAAAGTAATTTAATTTCAAGAATATTTTGCAAAGTCAGATGGATTAAGATTAACCTCTTCACTTCCAGTATATGCTGTTAAAACGTATATATTTAAACTGTTACAATAGTGGATGCTTTTCCATTAATGGGCCATCATCGTCTGCAAACATAAATGTTGCCATGAAATGTACAGGTCAAACTTCCTTTTTTTTCTTGTACGTGTGTATCTGTGTTTTTGCATTAACTGGTCAAGAGAACCTGGATTATTTATTACAGGTTGAATTAGGGGAATGAGAAGCAATAACCGTTGTTTCTGCAGACTCTGCAGATTGTATCATACTGTTGGGTATAGTAGGTGGTAGTGAAAAGAAAGGATATAATGGTACCTGAGCATGCATATTCATGTGACGTTTTTGTAAAAAAAAAAAAAAAAGTGGGAACTTTTATTTAACTTGGTTTATATTTAGCTAGATATTCCAGACACATTGATGCATTTAACGGTTTGTTTAACTTTGTAAGAAAGTGAAGAAATGAATAAAAATGTCATACAATGATACAACTTTACAGATGAAATGCTGTGTTGACAGATGGCGAATAATTTTTCTTTGCAGTTATCGGAGATTGTCATTTGTGTATGCGTGTATGTTAGTGTCAGAGCATGGAGTGATCGAAAATATTGTTTTTGAGTGTTAGGGATCATATGATTTGCTTTGTGTCAAGAGTTTGTTTTTATTTTTATAGCATTAAATGCCTTTTTATTATTGCAGAATAATATAAGCTTGTATGTGTGTAGATTTTATGGAGATTGTAAAGATTAGGTCACGCCTCATATATTCAGTCTTTATTCTTATATTTTTTGTTTGAATTGTTCATTTGTCATAACAAACATTTCAGAATACAGCATGGGACAGCTTTGCCTTTCCTGTTTGAGCTTAAGTACACTAGTGTGACTCCCAAAACTGTTCATTAGGTTTAAAGTGCTTTCATAACAGTTCCCAGCATACACACAGTCTGACAAAATATGATACAGATTGCTTTTCATTTTGTGGTTTGCCACCAAAAAATAACAGTTGTAGACCCAAATAAATGCCCCACTCACCTCTACCTCATTAAAAAAAATGTTCATCAATGTACATATATATATATATATATAGAGAGAGAGAGATAATGTTACAATAACTGTAGGTCATAGACCTTTATTGTCTGTAGCACTTCGGTTAAGAAAGTACAGAAGCCTTTGGAAAAACAGCAACATGTGTTGAAAATGTCAGCTGCAAAGGGGGACAAAGGGCTTTGAGAAATAAGAACATCGGGTGAAAATGAGAACATGTAATTAAGAAGAAATGTGCAGGTAGTTTGACCTGTACATTTCGCGGCAACATTTATGTTTGTGGACAACTGCTGCCCCGTTAATGGAAAAGTACCCAGTAATACATCTAGATCTCTTTTCCTTCCAGCAAGGCACGCTGTTGATACATTTTAGTACAAGCAAACCTCACAAATACAATTTCAGCTTAAGCATCTGCACAAACACAAATCAGTTTAATATACAAATGACATATAATTATTTACAAAATTCCAGCTAGCTGTGCTGGCATATGTTAAAAATCCACTGACCTTTTTCTCCTGGTATGGCTGGCGCTACCATCTGTTGTCACACCTTAATTCTTTTGTAACATCCATTAGTGTCATTTCATGTATCTCAACCAGGTGCAGACAGAGTTTTAAGAAAAGCATTATTACTGCTCTCCTTCAAACTCAGAGCAAAACCCTGGAAGCAGACTTTGAAAAGTGGCCTTTGCACTTGCTTGGATAGGTATGTTTTCTGTGATGCTAAAATCAAAGGTTTAAATTGTTTAAAAAAAGTTATTATCCTAATGTTCTTAAACAGATTATTAAGGCCATTTACATTCAAGGTAAACAGACTTTTGTATCAATTACAAATGTTCTCCTTGTAGTTTCCCACTAAAAGTATCAGTAATCAGTGGTCCCAGATTCTCCCCCATTTGGTACCACCCTTTAAAAGAATACATAAAATTTATCTATAAACCCTTTTGCAATGTTTTACGTTAAGAGTATATTGGCACAGTTATGACCAATGCTACCATAACTCATAAGGCAGATGATGCAAGATGGCAGAGGCAGGGAAAAAAAAACTCAAGTCTAAAGCTTTAGACTAAGAATAAAGTATAGGACAAAGACAGTCTGCCATTTAGCAGCCATTTTTGTACCATCAAACCCACCTCACAAGGTCTAGCATCCCCAAGGCACTAAATTATACCATATCACAAGTTAAGTATGCCCTTTAAAACTAGTCTTAGTGCAGGGACAGCCTCATCAACCCACACAGCATAAACTACAAGTGCCATTTTAAAGTTAGGGGCTGCGGACACATCACCATTATTTTTCCATTAAAACTATCTCGGTCCTTTTCTTTGTCTGCCATATTGTTAAAGTCTGTATCATTTCAAGTTTCAAAGCACTGTGAGACACCTTGTTCAATTTTTTACCAACTTTCGTCACTAATGCATTACATTATCAATTAAACTAATTCCCAGAATTTACACATGCATTTGCAATGAATATTAATTTAGTCAAAGTAATTTCAGAGCAACCAGGGGAGTTTTCTGCTCTATGTAGCACCATCATCGGAAGTCACACTGCCAATCAGTTCATTGATGTGCTGTTTTAATAGTAACATGATGATTATTTTTATGATTTGTTAGGTTTACCGTTTAGCTTTGTCTTGGATAATTTAATCTTAATTTAGATCGGGTCTGGCTTGTGAATAAGCCCAGTTTCTGACTGGCTATTTGCAGTCAGATTTATTATCCTTAAATGCACACATTGTATAAAACACACTTCTACAGCTTCTGTTTATATACTTTCCTCTGTATATTATCATTCATTCCCTCTTTTTGGTCATTTTTGTTCTCTCTTGTTTCCCTTTTTTGTTTTCCCTTTGCCTTCTTCCTTCAAATTAATATAACATTTACTGAAACAATGCAGTTATGCTATAAATGTTATCATATTATCATATACTGTGTTACAAGTACTGGGTTAATGTGTATGATTCCTTCAACTCATGTAGAACTATTCATTCATTGCCTTTTTTTTTGCATTCAGGCTAAATCTGAAAACAGTCCATTATGGCCAGTGTTCTGCTGTGGTTAGCAAATTGAAATAAAATAAATGTTTATGTTTTTCTTCTGTTTTAAATGTTTGCTATATGTTTGTATTTTGAATATACAAGTATATAACCAAAAGTTCCCAGCAACAAGAGTAAAGTAAAAACAAGCCTCAAAAAAGGAAGAAAATAAAAACTGAAGAATTAATAAAAAAAAATCAAACATAAACAAGTGCAAACTGACTGAAAAAAACGACACATCGGAAAGTGAAAAATAGACAAAACTTAAGGATTGAAGATATTAAAAACACATATAAAATCACCCTTATGAATAAAAACTGAAGAACTGAATTGAAAAATAAGGCTCAAAAATAGAAATTACAGAAGAAAAGTGGAAAAATCGTCGTGTTTGAGAAACTTTTTTTGTAAATAAATTAGAGCCAGCTACATTGGTGCCAAGGGATATAAGGGATTAAATGATGAAGGGGAAGGGATAGTGACTGCAAATTCCTTGAAGAATTTATTTATTTGACAATTATTTACCAAGAATGTCCGACTGAGCAAAAGCCCTTTTTCAGCAGAGGTCCAAGGAGAAAATCTCCAAACAAGTACAATTAGGTCATAACAATAGAGTTCACAACAATAGACTTTCCATCAAATGTGATAGCATAGATAAACAAATGAATAGAAAAATAACTTTTGTTACAGAAAAGAAAGAAATTATGGAGAGTAGATTAATAAAAGGAAACAAAAGGATGCATAACATATCAATGTACAGAAAAATATAGTAAATGAAGCAATAGTCTATTTACAGATTACAAGAAAGCAAAATAATTTACAAGTTACTATTTTAATTGATCAAAAATGGAAATAAGAGAAAAGATTAGTTGTTAAAACTGGGGATGGAAGGAGCATTGATGTAAAAGTTGGGAGATAATGAAGAAGAGTATAGTAGTAAGAATAAGGGGGGCTAGAATAAAAAAAGGTAAGAGGGGGCCAAAAGTAGAATGAATAAGAGAAGAAGTTCAAAGAGTGAAGGAGAGAGGGTAGGTAGTGGGGAGTAAAGTGTGGAGTAGGTATTATTTTAGGGCTTTTTTAATCCATGTGCATTTGGTATAATTCTGATGTTTTAGGGAAGTTTATTCCATGATAGGGCAGGAGAGAAGCTATAAAGAGTTGACCTATGGATTGTTTAGGCTTCTGTATTTCCAACTGTTGAAGATTAGAGCTCCTGCGTGGAATATATAGAAAGATTAGAGAGGAGATACCAGGGCAAGAGGAGGGTTTGTTAAGGATGAATTGAATGATTTGAATTTGGAGAGTAAGAGTTGGTGAGGGAATTCTAACCAGTTTAAAGCTTTGAGTGAGTGGCAGTGGTGTAAGTTTGGGCTCTAGTTTGTTGTGAACCTAGCTGTTTTGTTGTAGGTAGTTTCAAGTTTAGTAAGCAGGGAGGATTGTAGGTTAGGTAAGATTTGAGAAGAGTAGAGAAGGCTGGGGAGAAGGAATGAGAGTAAAAGAACATGTTAAAATGGATTTCAGTGGATTTTTTCTGAAAATGTAAAATAAATGTTCTCCATTTCAGTGTGTAGAGTGCACTTAGCTAACTAACTTGGCAAAAACATATAGCTTGGCAATCATCGTTAAAAAAATCAGAAGTAAACTATTTTATCTCTTATAAACAATGCAGCTTGTGAAATTTATTATTTACAAGCAGGTCAACACAAACTCTTGTATGCAGCTCTGTCTCATCAATATGATATGCAAGATAGGCCAAGGACAAAAGGAGTTATTCTTCAGGAACAGAATGTTTAAGATATGGAAAACAAACTGTCAGTAGACCAGCTTGAAAGGAAAGACTTATTATTCTGGCAAATTCTCAAAACTGCTGATGCAGGCAGAAAAGACATTATAAAGATTGGGACTTTTTCTTTTGTATCAGAGACTTTGATTATTCTAAGCTGAAGTACGTTTTTATGTGTATACCTTTCATTGTTAAGCTAGATGCATACCTTGTGTGCAGTAAATGAATGTCGTAACAGCAAAACTGTCTCAGTGTCTTCATTGAGTAAAGGTACAGACTACCTGAATAGTGTAGTGCCACTTTAACAGTGGCGAGACCAGTCCAGTCTAAACAACCGGGGGGGGGGGTGACCTGAATAGGTGCCTCTCACAGTGTGACATTCCAGCGCAGACCTTTTCAGAATCGATTCTTCTCTTCCTAAACTTTGTCCATTGACTGGAGGACAAACACTGCAGCACAGTACAGGGCAGTACGGTAATTTTTATTCAGACAGTTGATGATTCATGAGGTGTGAAAATACTACTACCTAAATTTTCCTGTCACCAGCATCTAGTAAAAGACAGTAGAGAATTTTCCCACAACTGATCTTCGTGTCAAGACTGGCCACTTTGTCCTGAACATTTGTGGTAAATATTTTCTTCGTTTTTCTTTTAACAATGAATGCAGTTCATGAAAATGCCAAAAAGTGCACTCAGACTTTTACTTTTGATGTGTCTCAGCCATATATAAATGTGTGGAATTATTTAAATACATGGTATGATCAGCATGTTAGCACCTGTAAGTCTTTACTAGGTAAAACTGACAATCCAGCATTATGCAAATTGATTGCTACCTTTGATTGGTATGTATGTAAGGCAAAAGTGCCACAGAATGTACAAAAATGTGCTATTTGCAATTATTTAAATATTGCTTTTTGCATGCCTTGTCATAAACGTATTGTACAAAACCTGGAACACAACCAGGATAAAGTAATGCCTGAAGCACAGACAGTGGTTCCTGTTTCTATATATCCTGTTGCAAAATATTTATTAGAGGGTGATGCAGATGTCAAAGTTTGTACTTTACAGTCTAATTTGCAGGAGTTTAGAGATTGGATTGCTAAAGTTAGCAACCAGCAGGATCTTGACCTCATGGGTCATTTTCAGACTTACTGTGATAAATGGAATGCGTCTGGTAAACTGCATGCTGACACCACTGAATGTACAAAATAATTTTCTCAGTTTTTGAAAGCCTCACAGACTAAAATTAAGACCTTTACACAAACTGTTATTGAACAGGGCAGTAAAGCTATTGGTATGATAGAAGGATTAATGAGTAAAATTGTCCATTTGCAAGAAAAATATGGCACGCAGCTGGCTGATGCACAGCATGACATAACTGTTGCTAGGGAGGAAATAAACACATTACGAGTTCAGTTGGAGACACAGGAATCTGAGGCTGATAGAGCAACAGACTTAGCTAATCAAGCTCTTTTAAGATTACAAGACGTGTTAGAAAAATATCAATCTAAAGCACCAGAGACTGCTGTTACAGTCCTATCATAGCCTCAGCAGGTTTTTCGGCTAACGTTTATCATCAGTCTAGGATGTTAGAAACTCTCCCTAAGTAAGATGAACAGAAGGGTATTTTTAATAACATGATTACATTTGAAGCTTGGGTTCTTAAAACTGTAGGCAACCTTGTTTCTGGAATTTTATTCCTCAGCGTTTTATGGCTTATATTCAGCAAAAGCAGTATCCAATACAAACTAAACACCTAAGAATGACAGCAGTATTGTTAGCATACACTAGGGGGCAAGCTCTCACATCAACACTTTTAGATCAGTTTCAGATGTCAGTCTCAGACCATTATCAGCTGACATATGTGCTAGTCAATGCCAGTGATGAAAAAGATGTGAAAGATGTCAATTTTCAAAAAGCTGTTCTTTTTAGACCATTTGGAAGGTGTCCCAGAGGATATCAAACTTATTTATGAGGAATCTTCAAACACATTCACAGAGTTAGTAGATAAATTGCTGCGAGCATGTATTATTTGTAAAGATAATGTTATTCATAAGAAAAAGATTTACACTCCCCGTTCTGCACCCATTGTTAGTGAAGTAAGGGGAAGGGGGCATGGGAGATGGATTAATCAGGGACAGCAGGTCCTACAGCAAGTAGCAGGACAATCACGTCAAGGGCAAATTATACAGGGGCAACAATGGGCAGCTTCACCTCTCCCAGCCACTCAGTTAAATTCTCCAGTTACTCAATCTATAGAGGGTCCTCAAAAGAGACAGCCTATTTGTTATTCCTGTAAACAGGTAGGTCATACTAAAAATGATTGTAAATATTATCGCAGATGGCGCCAGAAACAAGAGGCAAACGGTAAGTTTCTTACCGTAAAAAATTTTGATAAGCCACGTGTACCACGACAGCAACAGGTAATGCAGCCAGAAGTACAAACACAGCAGTACACTTCACAACAATATGTGACAGAGGGGGGGTCTATATTATAATCTCAAAGGTTTAAAACTTTGAATCACTAAAGATCGAACTTTAGTGATCGAAGTCTTAAACCATCGAAACCAAAAGAAAACAATATTACATTAAAAAAAAAAAAAACTAAATAGTGTGTCGGCAGGGGAGCAAGTCCCCCTGTACCCCCCACACCCCCCCACTTAAATATACCAACTCCGAGAATGCACTACATTGAAGTAAATGGAAATCTCCCCCTATGGAGATTTTCCATTTAAACGTTCGATGTAGTGCGCTTTCGGTATTCTCGTGTCGACAATATTGTATTCGATATTGTCAGACTTTGAGATTTTAATATAGACCCACAAAGGGAAATAGGGGACTACAGCAGCAACCCCTGTATACCACAAACACTCAACACTCATTATTCCCACTACAGGAAAGGAATGGTGTGACACCTGTCGTCAGTGTACAAGGTAATATTGTTAGCACAGAGGATACAACTGTCCCTTCTGACTTTGTTCCTGATGGTCCAGTAAATCCTAATTATCAGCAGCAAATAGCCTTGTATCATGAACTTAACCAATCTTCTTATGTTGACTGTCAAGAGGTCGAGGAAACACTGCAGTTATGCCCTTTGCAGTCCAATAGCACAGATGATTCAGGGTGGGAAGTAGATCTACTATAGGGGTATGACCCCCCCCCCCAAGTCTCTTTCTTGACTAACTTCAAGAAAGGGAAAGATGGATGACCACTTATCAACATTTGGGTAGAGGGAACCTGTGGGATGTTGTTCTTATAGATACAGGAGTGGCCATCTCAGTGACAGTAGGCATTTGCCTCCTGACTTGTCTAAACGTACATGTATTTCAGGTTTTAATGGCTCTGGATGTCTAGCTGTAGGTAGTAAACCTGTACAAGTACAATTCTCCCATCAAGTGGAACCAGTGAAAGGGGTATTTTTGATGTATAATTCTTGTTCTTCCACAATCTTGGGAATGGATATAGTGTCTAAAATGGGAATTGTCATAGACCTTCCTAATGGGATTATATGGCAAGGACAAGGTCCCATGTTATGTATGATTGAGGCAGTACATGTATCAAACAGTTCTGAAAAGGGCCGTGCTGTCAGCCCTACTGAAAATGAAGTATGGTTAAGGTAAAACAACAGTTCCCTACGTTGTGGTCCCAAGGGCCCACAGACTGCAGGAAGCTACAGGAAGCACTTTCTGTAGGTAGTGATGAAGATTTTATTCCACCATTTCAAAAACAGTATCTGATCCCAAAGGAAGCAGAGACAGACATGCAAAACTGCATACAATGATGGCTTGATGTGAGAATAATTTAAAAGGGAAATAGCCCTACAAATTCACCTATATGGCCAGTTAAATGAAAGATGGCACTTACCGATTGGTTATTGATTTATGAAAAGTGAACCAATTCATGACTCCCTGGGCTCATCTGATTCCAGGGGTCCCAGAGCTAGCAGCAAGAATAAAACCACAAAGTCAGTGGTTTACAGTTATAGACTTAGCTAATGGTTTCTTTGCAGTGCCACTGCAAGAAAAAGATTGGCATAGATTTGCCTTTACATTTCAAAATGAACAGTATGTCATGACATGGTTACAGCAGGGATTTCAAAACAGTCCGGTTATATTTCACCAAATAGTTGGATGAATACTACAAGGTCTAGAGTCTGATGATTCTGTTCTGCATTACATTGATGACATACCGATACAGTCTGAAACAAAAGAACAGCATTTAGCTAAAGTGACACAGGTCCTTCAAACACTGCAGGATATAGGGTTTAAAGTTAAAAGTGAAAAGGTACAATTCATGTCATCTGATGTAAAATTTCTAGGTATTATTTTACTTCCTTCCAGGCGTACTCCTTACTCAGAGAGGGTGCAGGAAATTTTGCAAACGGATAAAATGGTTACCATTCCGGATTTGCACAAATTTATGAGTATCATAAATTATAATCAGATCAGTATTTTATAGAGGATTATGCCAGCATGGCAGTTCCTCTGTATGACATGCTTTCTAGCCAGAACAAATTACCCTTTCTGGAGTGGGGACCAAAGAAAAATACGGCTTTTTGTGATTTAAAGGGAGCATTAGCCAAGGCTACAGAATTAGTAGCTCCAAGTCTAACACGTCCTTTTGTGTTACAGGCAGCAGCTGGACCTAACACACTCTCTGTTGTGCTTTTACAGGAGTTGCCTCAGGGCTCTGATTCTAGAATGGGAAAGACTTTACGTCCCATGACATTTCTCAGTAGGAAGATGACACATGTTGAGAGGGGATATCACCTGTGTATTCAGAAACTTTTGGCCATTTCCTGGGATTTAAAACAAACTGAATACCTAACAGCTTTTTCTAAAGACACTATAGTAGACACCGCATTATGCCATACAGGCTTTGGTAAATGAGACTCAGCTAAATAAACTGATTGAGGATATCGGTCAAACAGTGTTTGCAAAATGGTTGGCATTATTTAGTGTCAAGCAAGTTGCAATAAAGGCAGGAGATAAGTATTACTTATCTAACTTCATGGGATATGAAGGAAAATGACACAAATGCATTTGGCACATTTCAGATTCAGAAAAGCCCATTCTGTCTCCTGATTTTCAGAAAGACAGGCCATCCATCTTTGTTGATGGTGCTCGATTTTGGGACAATGGACAATATCGGACTGGATTTGCAGTAGTACCAAAAAACCCTTTTATGGGACAGCCGAGACTGATTCAGTTAGCAGGACATATGTCTTCTCAGCGAGCAGAACTGGAAGCAGTTCTTTATGTGTTACAGCATTTTCTACCTGTCAATATTTTTTCCGATAGTGCATACGTAGTTAATTCTCTGCAGCTGCATATGTCTACATGGGCAAGGAGAGGGTTTGTTGATAATATGGACAAACCACTCAAGCATGCTTCTGTGTTACAGACTATTTGGAATTTGGTTCGTAGTCAGTCCCTTGTGGGTTGCTAGAGTATCTTAAAGGTAAAAGCTCATCAAAAAGCTACAAATGAAATTTTTCAGTTAAATAACTATGCTGATCAGATGACAAAAAAGGTAGCAAAGGAAGGAATGCAATTGTATCCTACAGAACACCTTTCTAGTATACCAGACAAAACCACTGCAGTACATACCATACAGACATTTTCAGCTCAGAATTTGCAGCATGATTTGCTGCAGATCCAAACTAAGTTTGGACTGCAGGAAGTGTTAGAAAAATGTACTCTTGTAGGAGAAAGTCCAGGGCAATATTATCCAAAATGGTTTGAAGACTGTTCTAGTCTTCCTTATATACCATACCAACAGGCATGACGGTTAGTGGAATGTAATCGTCAGGTATTGGAACATTTGGGTACACAAAAGTTATGGCCCATTGTAAAGAACAAGTGCTGACATCCTCAGTTCGATTTAGTGCATGCTGAATGTTTAATATGTTTGTAGGTTAATGCTCAATTGAAAAAGCCACAGTTACTAAGGGTAACTCCAGCAGATGGACCTTGGTATGCCATCCAAATTTTCTTTGCAGGTCCATTACCCCCAGCTAAAGGTGGATAC
The DNA here is from genome assembly GCF_019279795.1 of Protopterus annectens. Taxonomy (NCBI): domain Eukaryota; kingdom Metazoa; phylum Chordata; order Ceratodontiformes; family Protopteridae; genus Protopterus; species Protopterus annectens. Next base: position 1,305,734,490 of record NC_056735.1, read on the forward strand.
AGGTATATTCTAGTGGTAGTTGATGTTTTTTTCAAAATGGGAAGAAGAAATTCCTACAAAAACAACGATGTCTAAGGCTACAGCAGAAGCCTTATGGAAAAACTTTTTTTGTCATTGGGGATGGCCATGAGTAATCAAATCCTATAACGGGCCACAATTTATCAGTAAACTGATGAAAGCTTTGTGTGATTTGCTTGGTATCCAGCAACGATTTCATGTTCCTTCCCATCCCCAGTATAATGGGATAGTTGAAAGAATGAACAGGACTCTTAAGGAGTGCCTTAAGAAAGCCTGCTTGGGAAAGGGTGTAAATTGGGTAAAACATTTGCCTGGAATCTTGCTGGGTGTCAGAGCAACTCCACCCAGTAAAACAGGGATCTCACTTTTTGAAGTCATGACAAGTAGAAAAATGCCTGTACAATTGCCATTCGATCCTGCTGTTAGTACAAACAGACCATAACTAGAAATTGCACAGCATCAACAATGGTTAAAAGATATTTCTGAATTGTGTCAAAGCCTAACAGAAATGCAAGCATTCAAATTATGGTCAAAGGATCCTGTTATGCCAGAAGAAAACCTTCCCTCTGGGTCACAGGTATTAGTCAAGACATTCCAGATGGACGGCCCATGGGATAGTAATTGGCAAGGCCCCTTTGAAATAATTGCTCAGTTAGGACTTCTAGTGTACAAAGTTAAAGGAAAGAAAAAAAGCAAAATGATTCTTGTTCATAGAGACCAATTGAAAGTCATTAAGTGACTTCATGTTTTGTGTGTTTTTTTTTTTTGTAGACTCACGGCAAATGCCAAGTCTGAAACAGTTGAAAAAGCATCTATCAAAACAACTTTTCAGATTAATACCACTTATGTGGAAAGATTATATTATTGTACATAATGAAGATTCTGTTTGTTATTGTACTGACTGTACTCATTGGAGCCCTTGGGGTAGGGTGTCAAACAGGAGAAATGCAAGTTTGGAAAATAAACAATGACAGTAATACTCTAAAGCTAGGTTGGCGTGAATGCTCAAAGATAAATCTTTTTGTGGACAAAGACAGCAGGAAAACTTCACTTGTCCATCTAATGCTAATTGTACCTTTGGGCATATAATAGTTCCCAGTAATGTTATCTTTTGGTCCACGGTTATGGGTCATTATTACATTCAACCAAATAGTCCTAAGATAACCCTTGAATTTGATTCCAAAGTTTCTATTAAATGTTGTCAATTTCCTATATTTTATTTGGGAAAAGGAGAAAATTCAAAGAAATATCCACCATCATCACAATGGCTAATCTTCACCTATGTGAAGAAATGTGGTAATCATACCATACAGGGAATTAGTATTCGTCTCAATAATACGAAAGTACAACTAAATTTTACGACTGGAGTTTCTGTAATATGTACTAATACCACAGTCATTACAGGCAGCATACATTGGGCATATGTTCTATCAATATTAACAGGCAAACCTACCTCTGTTCATACAGACCATTTGGTTAAAATCCTTTCTACCTGCAAAAAAGGTAGGCAGACAGTGTCAAAATGTTATAGTACATTTTAACAACACATTCCCAGACACAGGCAGTTGCCGATATAAAAGGGCATGGTATGATACTCTGCTAGAAAGCCTAGGTACAGCTATGGGAGCTATTAATGCAGCTGACATTGAAATTCTAACTAATCGTTTAATGATAGTGGGGAAAGATATCTCTCAGATTGTGCATTTACAAGCATCTTGAAATCCAGAAATATGGAAGACACACCTGCACAGTATAAATTATCAGCAGCAATTTTTAGACAATTATGATGCTATGCAGCTACATCAGTTGAAATTTGATGGTAACGACAATTTTTGTAAATTGGACAAAATGCACTATACAATCTTTGTATGTAGAAATTCAGAAAAATAGAGTACAAACTGAACTTATGTTACAAAATGAAAATGTTTGGTGACAATTGTTTAACAAATGGATCCCTGATACAGATTGGATTAAGCTGTACTGTACTCCACAATATTGTACAGGAAAGTTTATGCATTATAATGTTACTGATACCACTATTATGTATCAATTTACTGTGTACCTATGATATTTCTCGTACCAGAAGGGTATTATTATTGGTTGCCACGATTTGAAGGTAATTATATAGATATGAAAGGAAAAACACATAAAATCGAGTATTGTACACAGACTCATAATGGACTAGTTTGTGAGCAGCATTCGCCTTTCTATGAATCATACTTACTGCAGCATTCTGTTAATTTGTGTAAATGGACTGTTATGCCTTCTTCTTTCCAAATGTTTATAGAAGTGGCTCCTCAGTATATTTGTCTGGTTACAGATCAAGACGTGGGTCATAATTTAAAATTACCTTTTGTAGGATGTTTATCACATGTTGATTTCCTTACGTGAAATAATAAGAGCTATGTGTTTATCGAACCCATAGAAGTAAATATTTCCAAAAAATGGAATTATGACTTAATACAGCTTCCCAATATATCTGCATCCTTGGATAATTTAAAAAACATAATGAGCAATACTAGAATTCTCATAGAGTATTTTGAAAAAAAAAGTAAAAATATTCTGTATTGTGAGGCATTAAGCATCATTGCAAAAGATAAACTACTTAGTTTGTCTAAAAAGACCAAAAAAGACACTGCTCACAATTGGTGGAATATCTTTACACGTTGGTCAAAATCAGGGAAAAAACTGTTAAATTGGTTGATACATACTGTATTAGTAGTGTTAAGCATTATAGTCATACTAACTATCTGGAATTGCTACCTAAGTTGTCATTTGCAAAAAACATACAGTGTTCAGCAAATCATGATGGTTAACCTAAATAAAATGGCGAAAGTTTCTATGCAGTTTGTGAAATTTATTATCTACAAGCAGATCAAGACAAACTATTGTATACAGCTGTGTCTCGTCAATATGATACACAAGATAGGCCAAGGACGAAAGGAGTTATTCTTCAGGAACAGAATGTTTAAGATATGGAAAACAAACTGTCAGCAGACCAGCTTGAAAGAAAAGACTTATTCTGGCAAATTCTCAAAACTGCTGATGCAGGCAGAAAAGACACTATGAAGAGTGGGACTTTTTCTTTTGTATCAGAGACTTTGATTATTCTAAGCTGAAGTACGTTTTGATGTGTATACCTTTCATTGTTAAGCTAGATGTAAACCTCGTGTGCAGTAAATGAATGTCATAGCAGCAGAACTGTCTCACTGCCTTCATTGAATAAAGGTACAGACTACCCGATTAGTGTAGTACCACTTTAACAGAAGGTAAGCATGAGAAAGAGAGAGTTTAGAATCAACCGTAAGGAATTTTTTATTTCAGTATAGTAAGTCAAGTTTTTGATGCATTTTCTTTATGCAGTGGTGGACATGTAGGTCAAATTTGAGTTGATCATCAATGATAACTCCAAGTAGTTTGGTGTGAGTTTCAACATGTTGTTAAGAGAAGAGATGGTGAACGTAGGTTTAAGATGTATGAGGGTTTTAGGGAGGAATAGAAGGGGCTTGGTTTTGTTGAGGTTTAGAATAAGATGGTTATTGGTGAGCCAGTGTGCTATAGAGTTGAAAGAGTTTTGCATAAGGGTGTGGAGATCAGGGAGGGAATCAGAGGTTGTGATGATTATGGAGTCATCAGCATATTGTATGAGAGAAGAATTAGGCTAGGACATGAATAGGTGGTTAGTGAAGATGTTAAACAAAAGGGGTCTAAGAATTGACCCTTGGGGTACTTCCATCTTGACAGGGAGAAAAGGAGACAGTGAGGAGAGCCATTTAAAAGATTGTTGTCTATTGGATTGATAGCTAGAAAACCAGGAGATGGATGAACAAGAAAGACTGAGACTGGCAAGTTTAGAGAGAATTATGGTATGTGAGACTGTGTCAAATGCTTTCGAAAGGTGAAGAAAGAGACAGGAAACAAGTTTGTTGTTATCTCTGGCAAGAGAGATATAGTGTGTAAAAAGAGATAAGGGCAGACGTAGTACTGTGATAAAAATGGAAGCCATGTTGGGTGGGAGTGAGTAGGTTTTCTTGGAGCAAGAAGTTCAAGAGTTGATTATGTACACATTTTTCAAGCATTTTGGAGAGTGGGGACAGTATTGCAATAGCCCGGTAGTTAGATAGTTCTGTAGAATTACCTCCCTTGTGAATAGGTATGATAAAAAAATTGTTTCCAAAGTGAGGGTACAGTAGATTCGTATAAGCAGCGATTAATGAGGATGGATAAAGGGTAAGCTATGGAGTTATCAGCTAGTTTAAGGAAGAATGGGGGCAGCTTATTTACAGATGGAGAGCAAGACTTAAGCTTAAGAAAAAGTTTCTTTATGTAGCTTGTGGGAACTGGCTTCAGAGAAAAGGATTTACCTTGGGTAGAAAGGTTGAGGGTGGGGGTCAGGGAGTTTAGAGGAGTTAGACGTCTGTGTAAGTTTACTGATAAAGTCAATAAAATAAGAGTTCAGCAAGGTGGCAGTTTCTAGGGGAGTATTACTAGGACAGGGGTTAGGTGTTATGGGGTTGCCTGGGTGGAGAAATATGGTTGATAGTGTGCCAGAATTTTTTTGGGTTGGAGTGAGGGGTTGTCTGCGGTTTTAAGTAGAAGTTTTTCTTGTCAGTATAGACCTGTTGTTTGGTGAGGTTACGAAGTTCTTTATAAGTCTGGTAATGGAAGGGGGAATTTAGTCTTAGTCCAGAGTTTCCAGGCTTTGTCTCTTTTGAGCATGAGTGTGAACTGAGAATTGAAAATTGAATTGAGAATTGCAGGCAGAGAGCAGATATCCTCAAAGAATGAGGTGATTTGGTAGTTGAGTAAAGAGGAGTGATATTTAGTAGTCAGTGGTCAACCAGGAGAATGGGTCCCAAAAACAAGCAATAGAAAATCCAATTGTAATGAAACGTATTAAACAAAGCAATTTGGCTTTCCTAAAGAAATGCATAATATAGTGAAATGAATGTAACCAATATAGAAAACTGAAGTAACGTTACACTGAACTATAAGATAAAAAGACTGAGCTACCTCAATAAAATTCTATAAATGATGCAGTGAACTCTTACATGCATACATAGTACAATGCACCATAAGTCAGTAATGTAAATGTAGCATGCTCCACCAACACACACACACACACACACACACACACACACACACACACACACACACACACACACACACTGTTATTCCCATCTGTCTCATCCACAACAGGAACAATAACACATAGCATGACACACATATTCCCATCGTAAAATATACACATAACTACACAACTGAGAAAACATACAACATCCTTAAAGAAACCCACATGCATGAGCATAAGTCAGCATAGTTTTTATGCAGCTTTTATTGGTCAGGTAAAGAAGATTTGACTGAATGTATTTGACCAATCTCATGTCAACAAAAATGCCATTTGATATTATGCATTGTGATTGTGTGGGTGTACATGAACCTAATACTTTGTCAGTGGCACAGGAGTGCCTTTTTGTTTGTGTGTTGTTTTGTTTGATGTGAAAATGACCTATTTTGCACATGATCTAGGTCGCAGCCAAAGCTACCGAATAACTACAGAAATAGTAATATGTGTACTTCAGCCCATGTCTTGCTGTCTGGTTGGATGTGTAGGTTTGAAGGAAAGTACTCTAGAGCACCACAAAATCTTTTTATTAGTTGAGTGCCTTCTTCACACTAAGACATGAGAGACTTCAAAACAGTTAAAACAGTGGAAAATTTTCTGCTTGTAGCACATAAAACAATGACATCATGAAAGTATGAAACTAAACAGTCGTGTCACAATAAACAACGTATTTCAGAAATTAAACTATCTGACTTATAATGCATTCTTTATACATATCATTTCATTCAGCCCAGATGGTTAATTTATTAAAGTCTACTAATACAATTCTTTAAATTCTAACAGAGCTTCAGAATCTCCAAGTTGGTGCCCCAGGTCCACTGTGTCTCCAACAGAAAATATAAAATACAACATTTTTCCAGTTCACATACAGTGACAGTGTTTAAGCAATGCACTATTTCCCGTTTTAGTCTTAATGGAGCAGTTACATTTGTAGATGCATTGTAACAGTCTACTTGTGATTTTACCCACACAGAAACTGTCATAACTAATGCAATTCACACCATGATACTGCCCCTTAGCACCATATATGATTCTTGTAGGGTTTTGTTTCAGAACTGACCAGCACCTATATGTACAAAGTTGGTTCATTCCAAAAAGAAATAATATTATTTTTTTTTTTACTTTGTTGGACTATTCTCACTTTGTTCAAACAAAGCATTCAGGTTTAGAACACTTTTATTAACACTAGTACATAAAATTTGAACTAAATCTGCATTATACAATATTAATCACTAGTTTTTGACAATTTCATTCTTAATGTCCCTTGTATAAGAGCATAGAGTATACTCTTAATATTCTGTGCAATACTGAAATCACATTATATGTACTGTATTTTCTTAAACATGTCAATTAATATTAAAACTTTATTTACAAACACATCATCATTGTTCTTAATCTAGAAATACTCACAAACTGACTTTTCATGAAATTCACTTTAAAGTATTTAGGATGACAATTCTCACTTCTCAAATAAGTATTCATAAAAGCTGGTTTACAATATATTTTTCCTAAAAACCCACCTGTCATATTATTAAAAGAAATTTCTATGTCGAAGTTTACTGCTGAAATTTTGGACAAAGTAACTTTAAATTTCAAAATATTGAACTGGTGTTTAATTCCTTCATAGAGAAGGAGCTAGTTATAGCTTCATCCAGATGTAAAGTACAATAACAGCACTCCCATGTGGGGGACTTCACCACCACCCTCCTACTTGTAAATATATACCAACTCCATGATTGCACAGACATGGAGAAAGGTGAAAAATATAAACAACTGTGAATCAAGTGTGGTACCATAATAGGAACAGCGATGACAACGGTTTCATGGAAAAAATACAAACAACTGTGACTCAGGTGCAGTACCTTAATAGGAACAGCGATGACAACGGTTTCATGGAGAAAATGCAAACAACTGTGAATCAAGTGTGGTACTATAATAGGAACAGCGATGACAATGGTTTCATGGAGAAAATACAAATAACTGTGAATCAAGTGTGGTACTTAACAGGAACAGCGATGACAATGGTTTCATGAAGAAAATACAAACAGCTGTGACTCAAGTGCGGTACTTAACAGGAACAGCGATGACAATGGTTTCATGGAGAAAATGCAAACAGCTGTGAATCAAGTGCGGTACTATAATAGGAACAGTGATGACAATGGTTTCATGCAGAAAATACAAACAGCTGTGAATCAAGTGCGGTACTTAACAGGAACAGCGATGACAATGGTTTCATGGAGAAAATGCAAACAGCTGTGAATCAAGTGCGGTACTGTAATAGGAACAGTGATGACAATGGTTTCATGGAGAAAATGCAAACAGCTGTGAATCAAGTGCGGTACTATAATAGGAACAGTGATGACAATGGTTTCATGGAGAAAATACAAATAACTGTGAATCAAGTGTGGTACTATAATAGGAACAGCGATGACAATGGTTTCATGAAGAAAATACAAACAACTGTGAATCAAGTATGGTACCATAACAGGAATAGTGATGACAATGGTTTCATGGAGAAAATACAAATAACTGTGAATCAAGTGTGGTACTGTAATAGGAACAGTGATGGCGGTGGTTTTCAATGAGAATCCATAATCAGTGAGGTCAGTTTGACCATTTATAATTGATTATTGTTGATCTGAAGTGGGAGAGCTCTCTTTTAGAGTGTGTTTAATCACATAATGGTTAAGAGCAAAGGGTCTCTCTCGCTGTCTGCCGTTATCTCCCTCTGTCCCAGGTGACCCCTACTGTAGCACCAAGGATCAAGGACAACCAAGCAGGCTGAAAAGGTCCCTATTGTGGCATCAGTATTTTAGTCAGAGTCACAGTGTTTAATTAGCATTTGCATTAACTGCAGCTGACTTGACTTCTATTTTAACAACGGGATGTCTGGATAGATTAGGAGAGGTATAAGATTTCTTACATTTGCCAGTTGCCCAATTAACTGCCTCTTGGAAACATTTTCAAAGTCAAACAACAGCTTCAGTGTGCTTGATGATTCTTACTTATAGTCTAGACAACCCACGTTTTTCAGCCAGAGCCTTTCAAATACATATATGACATCCTCTCCTTCTAGATACAGTCCAGGTTGTATCTTAAATTAGCCAGTTCTTACATCCAAGTGTCTTGAATCTTAAGAGTGCTGTGGAGATCAGACTAATCCACTCCTTTGTGTTTATTAATCACTGATCTCTCCAAGCAGCAAAAGAACTTAAGCTCCTCCCTGTATATTCAGTGCCACCTTGTTCCGCCTGTTTGTGAGTCCAGAGATGTTGCAGTTTTAGACCATCTAATTATTGGTCAAGGAGCAGTTCTAGAGCAGTGAGCGTCTCTGCAACCATAAAAAGGTGACGTCTGAGCTTATGCTGTTTCAGCACATGCAGTGTCCCCGGTTCTGCTTGCTGCCTTGAAAGGAGGCTTTACTGGAAACTTCATGTCCTTTAAATCAGTGTGAATCACCTTTAGATCAGGTTACCTTCACCAGTTCTGCTAGGATCCAGCTGGCTTTAAACTGGAATTATTCTGCACCTTGAACAATTCTTAGCCCTGGAGGCATATAACATATTTCCTAAAGCTTTCTAATTCAAACCTGTCTGTCTTTTTTGTTTTTTCCTTTTCTACCTTCTTCTTCTTTTTGTCCATTTTGAATTTGCTAGCAAAGAACCTTCACTTTGCTACTGACTGTTTAGTAACACCATTGTGCTGCAGTCATCTACCTTAGATAGTGTCCTTTAGGTGGAATCTGTATTTCTTTGGCCCTCTGCCTGTCTGTTCTTATCCTGAACTGATTCCGAAGGCTTATGTGTATTTGTCATTCTTCACATACATCACCACATGCCTGATCTTCTTGCTAGCTTTTCATTTAATTTGACCCATTATCTTTCTACTCAAGTAGTTCGCATACATTTTTGAGCCCACCCTCACCTGGATCTGGCCTCTCTATGTTGCTTGAGCAGCTTAGCTATCTCTCTGCTTGGCCATAGCAGATGGAATGCCTCGTGATCTGCTTCAGATCAACAAAACTGATAGACACACACACACTGTGCAAGAAAAATGCAGTATGTAGTACTCAAAGCTCTCTATAACAAGTTGTCTTCTTCTTTCGGATTTTCCCAGTTATGGGTCACCACACCAGATCACCTGTCCGCTCATGATTGGAAGTGGAGTATTATGGTGTCCAGTTGCTAGCCCGGGCACCCAATCTTCCACAGAAGGTGCACACATGCATGCATTCATGCCTAGGGCCAATTTAGAGTGTCCAATTCACCTACAGCATGTCTTTGGGATATGGGAGAAAACCGGAAGTGCAAACCTCAAAACTGCAGATCATAAAAGCCCAGAAAAAACACAGTTTGAAGTTGGTTGTTACATAAAGCATATATGCAGTGGTGAAATAGCATGCTCCTTGGGTATGTGTGTGGGTGGTGAAGCAGCATGCCCCTTGGGTATGTGTGTGGGTGGTGAAGCAGCATGCCCCGTGGGTATGTGTGTGGGTGGTGAAACAGCATGCTCCTTGGGTATGTGTGTGGATGGTGAAACAGCATGCCCCTTGGGTATGTGTGTGGGTGGTGAAACAGCATGCCCCTTGGGTATGTGTGTGGGTGGTGAAGCAGCATGCCCCTTGGGTATGTGTCTGGGTAGGGGGAATTGTGCCTCCTGCCCTGAAATTACTGTGTGTTGGAGTAAGGTGAATAGTCTGAGGCAACAGCATTACAATTTACAATTCCCCAACTTCACAGTTGTAGTTCTACTGTTTTGCATGTCATAAGTACAATCCTTGAAATTTAGACTTGCACCTAGTACTTGAAACTGCATTTAGCAGCCTGCAAAGCTTCTATATTTTTCACTTATAAACATACCCCCTTCTGAAATTATATTTTCCACTTCCCTCTAATGTCCTTCTAGGAAGCAGAAATGTGTACTTTGGGTGCCAGATAAGTGTGGTCACAGTTTTAAGTTCCCTGACTTGAGACTGGGTGACTTAACGTACCTATTTTACTTCTTACTTGTCTTTTTAGTCCACACCTCCATTTACAGCAGTATGTTAGATAACAGGAAGTTGTACTGACCACTCTTTCCACACATCAGGTGAAGAGGATCTGACCAAAAATTGCATACCTGTTTCATTATTGGGCCTTTCCAGTGGTTTTAAGGCCTATAACCTCCTAACAAGCCCACAGACCACCCTATGTAAAGCAGCATATTTTGCCACCAGTGACATAAGCTCAGGAAAGTAAATATAATGCTATCACTGTGTGCTTTATTTCACAACATACATTCAGACAGCTGCACCAAAAAGGATCTTGGTGCACACATTCTTTCACCTGTAAGGTTAAGAAATTAGGAGACAGGAAGCTACATAAGTTAACAATAGTGGGGTTGTAAGCATTACAGAGGAGGAAAAGACTTGCAGGATAGTAATAAACCAAAGCCAAATCATGCACTGCACTCTAATAAGGCAGTGGTGAAGACCACAGAGACGGTGGGGTGCACAGCACCAGGAGAAGAATTTAGAGATGGTGAGACCAGTTGCACTTAGGGATAAAGCCCTAACTGTGACCCAGGTGACCTGGGTTCAGTTTGCAATTCAAGTGCTGGATGAGTCAACAAGAGGTAAGTGTCCCAACACTGGTTTTCTCAAATATCTTTTTTATTAAAAAATGTTTTCATAATTTGAAGTCAAAAATGATATACAGTACAACAGAAGTTGTTGATGTTACAATTTGCATAACACTAGCAAGTTATAAAGCTAGGTGTTCACACACTGTGATAAAAAGAAAAAAAAAATAGTTTCAAATTAGCTGAAGTTGACAACAAAGATTGCCATGAAGTTATGACTGTGTCATGATTCAGTTATGAGGCATGATTATAGTAAAGCAGTCGACCTATACATTATGTTAATACAATAAGGGTATATCTTGAAGCATAACACCAACCTAACGATACACAAAAAAAATCTAAACTACTATACATTATATACATATTTACAAAACTGTCACCTTAATTGATGCTGTTACTACTTTTAACTAAAGAGAGTGTTTAATAACGTTATGTATATTCTCATACTTTGCCCTTCATGATAAAATATCAGTTAAAGCTTTACAGTAGTTCTGATAATATGTTTGGTTCTTTTGACTTTTGGTACACAGCTTCTTAGCTAATACATGTTTTTTTGCTATGTTCTTGTATTCTGTCCAAGTAAGTTTGGATCTGTCCAGCCAGTTTTTAGCTATGTAAAATTTTAATAAAGCACATAGCGTTATAGTGATGTGTTTAGTGAGGCTATTATGAGCGGTGCTGTTGGGCATTTTGTATTTATTTACATGTATTGTCACCTTTAAGATGGTGGAGGAGCATTATATTTATCATATATTCTTTTATGCATTTAGTCATCTGCAAGTGTTTATAATTTTTCCATGTATATTGTAAGTCTGCCTGTTAATTTGGTTATTTAAAAAGACAGCACCGGTAGTTATCAATGTTAAGGGAAGTTTGACTTTTACTGATTATTATCCTTTGTAAGAATGATTGCAGTTATCTGACACTTCTGTACATGGTTTATCTGATACTGTGCATGGTTGATGTCTCTGACTATAAAGACTAGGATTCTTTCAGAAAAAAAGGCAAGATTTAACCATACGTGAACTCTACACATTCATAAAAACTGATGTAACGTAAGAGTCATTCTAAGTACAAAAATTCATCCTGAGATGTTGACACTACACCCTAAACCAAAACACAGCTAGCTCACTTGCATGAAAAGTTGAAACACTGGAAACACTCTTTCTTAAATCAAGAAAATATATGGGAAGCGTAGCGGCAGGGTTTCAACCAAGCTCATAAATATACTCCGTAGTTAAGGTATGTCTCTCGTCTGATGGTTGGAGCTAAACAGCACCGATGTCTCTCTCAGCATCAAAAAAACAATGTCAAGTATCCAAAAGCAAAGAGGTATATGCTTTCTTATTCAATAAACCCTTCTTCCTAATTACGGAACAAAAAGTTCGACCAAGAAGTGTAATAAATGTAGGTATTGTAATTATATAAAGGAGTCAAACAATTTTATACATCCTAATACTGGACAAGAGTTTACGTTTATGGTTGAAGCCACTTGTGATACCGAACACGTGGTGTATTTGTCGACCTGCACACGTTGTTGTGCATTTTATATAGGTAAAATGGATCGCAAACTCAAAGAGAGAATTAGGGAACATCTATATAGGATCAGAGTGGCCTCACCTTGTAATGCACTGTCCAAACACATTATGAGTACTTCAGGAGAACATACATTTAAATTTCAGGTTATTCAGGTGAATGAACCAACTATTAGACGAGGTGATATTAATAATTCTACTGAACAGAAGGAGGCAAAATGGATAATTAGACTTAGGGCAGACCGGGATCCTGGCCTTAATGATAGGGTTTCTATAAAGCCAACCTTAAAGGCCAGGAAGCTCTGAGAATAGTTTTGTTAATAATTCCACGAAGTTGTGAGACTTCTGGATAACACAAATTGTTTTTTCTTCAGGCTTTATATATTAATTTATTGTAGTGTATAGGAATATTTAGCAACATTAGGTTGTGTTAATTTAGAATTTAGGACTGTTACACTCTTTACTCACATTATATTTTGAATGAGTATATGTAGAGATGTATATGATATTTGTGTATAGGTTAATATTTCTTCAACTTGGTAACAAGTTGTAGTATGTAATATTTTCTAGGGGTAGGCTGTGTTATTTTAGAAATTGATGGCTATATACATCAGATTTATATATATGATTGTAATGCAGTTCTATGTGTTTATATATTCAGGAAATAACCTATATTTATATTTACATACTTACATTCTTTATGTTACATTGGAATATCTGCAGTGATGCATATATATTGGGTTATATGTATATGCATCTGTTGCTGAATATGTAGAGTGGTTTATATGTGTTTATAGATGGGTTTTTACATAAATTAAAGGCATATATGTGAGAAATATGTGGGGTGGCTAGTATTGGCCCCCTTTTTTACATTACAGCATGAGTTGAAATATATATTAGGTATATGGTTGTATTTTTATTATCTGTGTTTATTATGTGCTTTTCATTTTATGGTATAGTTGAATAATGGATGTTTATTTATTTATTTAGTTATATAATAAATGTCTAGGTAGCACAGAATGTTTTTAATGAAATAGTTGTTTTAATATGTTAACATTTGATTTTCAACTGCTTTGACTGATGCAGGATGTGACATCAGTAATTAATACGATGTAAGAGTATTTAAATGTTTTGAACTGTTACTCAGTTATCGGCCTGAAGGAGACCAAAAGTTGAAAGTGCTTGCCGTGTCTAATAAATGGTTTTATGTGCCTCTGCAGAACGCTTGTATTTCGTTTGTTGTATCAGCAAGCATTTGTTCCGTGGAGAAGGGTTTATTGAATAAGAAAGCATATACCTCTTTGCTTTTGGATACTTGACATTGTTTTTTTGATGCTGAGAGAGACATCGGTGCTGTTTAGCTCCAACCATCAGACGAGAGACATACCTTAACTACGGAGTATATTTATGAGCTTGGTTGAAACCCTGCCGTTACGCTTCCCATATATTTTCTTGGCTTAACTACATTTATATTTTCGTGGGCAGCGAAGTATTTTGTGAGCTTAATCTTTGTTTTGGTCTCTTTCTTAAATGACTAATTACCCGCTACCTGTTTGTAACTAACATTTCTCTTTCTGTTCCATCTCCACTACTGCTTTTTTCATATATTAAGAAAAATCCATCAAACCAACAATTTTGCACCAGTTCTAATTCGTAGTATGTGTACCATATGCGATTTGGCTCCGTTATCCATATTTCCTTTTATCTCCAAAGTACTAGAGCTGTCATTCACTAAGGCCCCATTTTTTTGTTAAAGTGATTGCACAGTAATCATTTTTTGTCCATTTTTTTTCTTTTCCTTGCTTTGTATCCCTCTTTCATGCCCTTTTGCTGTTTAACTTCATTAATCATCATCTGGCTTTAGTCCTTATTTCATGACACATATACACAAGTCTAACTTGTCACAATTAGCACCACACTGTGTGACTGCCAAGGTGCCATTATTGTTGTCAGTAACCTACCAAACTGGATAACCGACCCTCTGCTGCCCGAACTTAGGGAAGGGATTTAGCAGACCGTAGATACACTCATACTTTTTTATCCTAGATCTGAGTGTTTGCCACAATACACAGAATAAAATATTCCTGCCCTTGGCTACTACTGGTTTCAGCACCACCCAAATGTCTGCCATCCACTTTGATTTGTAGAGTCTATAAATCTGGTCATTACAGGAAAATGTGTGAGATCTGGCATTGTGCTACCTAACTCTTGTTAAATGTAACACCTGTTTAAGAAAGTGGTCACTAACAGACCTTTTGCTTTCAGGCTGAGATCAGCCTTAGGGTTTGGGGGTGAATACGCACTTCTACTGTGCTGGTTTAACCTTCCTATAATGTGTTGACTTCTGTCGAACGCTGATCCATCTGGGCTCATTCAGGCTCAGCCTGGGAAGTATAAAAATAGAGGTAAATACACTTAAGTGAATACAATACAGTGGTGTGAAAGAATACAAAGAATAAAATAGACTGAATTTAAACATATAGTTTACAATAAATGGAGGAAAGAGCAGACAAGTGAATGTAATGGTTTACTATCAAAAGCTGGAAGTGCATTTAATCAAACATCAGTTCTAGGAAGGAACAGTTTCAAAAGTGTATAGTCCCAAACTGGAATAGTACAAACCCATGATAATGAATGTAAAATGTGATTCGTTATTATGGGTTCAGTAATGTGAATGGAGATCAAGGTACAGTGAGGATCAGGGAATTAACTCCTTTCCTCAATGTACTGCAATCTCGGAGTTGGTATATACAATTTTCAGGGGGTGTGAGGGTGCAGGGGGGCTTGCCTCCCTGCAAAACAGTAAAAAAAACTTGTGCTGTTTAAGTGAATGTTTAACGGCAAGTTAGGCTCAATAGCTTTGCTGTCTGATATCTCGTATAGCTAGTTTGAATAATGCTGAATGCAGATGTCGGACACTGCCGTTCAATATTGTGTAGCAAATAAATTTCCATTTCTGAGGTTATTTTTCAAGGTATTAAGCAAACGAAGAATTGTCATTCTTTGTTTTCATAGTAAACCGAATATAATACAGTAGAAGAAAAGCATGTAAGACATTAATAAGGTCAGCATAGAACAGAACAAAACAAACTTTGGGAGACATCCTGCACTGTTGCTCTGGAAAACTAAGCAATAGTTGGAGCATATTGAAGGCAGTATGGAAGACTGCATAGGCCCATTGCTTTGTACTCCTAAATGAGACCATTATAATTTATGCATATCACTTTTTGACAGAGAATGGTAAAACAGAGAACTACTGTAATGGTACACTTGGTAGTATCTGACTAAATTGGTACAAAACAGGGCAGCAATTGCATTTCTTTTGTTCATAATATGGTTCTGTCAAAAATGTGCTGAGATGTAATACATTGATTTCTAAAACTGTATTTCCTTTTTAGGATTAGTGTTTACATTAGTAGGGAAGCTGCATTGCATACATGAAAATAGATCAACTAGTGCATATCTTTAGGAGATCAAGTGTCTTCATTTCTGTGTCTAAGTCATCTAGTTACCAGACTCTATATTCGGAATATTTATTTTAGAAGGACATTTCAGTGCATTGTCCCTAACTTTCTTCGGTTTATACCATGTAATCTCATACACTTCCCACTTGTTAGCTTTACAAGGAAGCAGAATCTTTTGATTCAGTCTTTACCAGTCAACATTGTGCTATAGGACATTAGTTAAGTAACCATTGTGTCTGCAGACTAAGTATTTGTTGTATAACACAGTTACTCCAAACAGGATATGTACTGATTGAAGCATATTTTATAGGAAGTCTAAATGGATACATTGAATTAACTGCTATCTGAATCCACAAAAATACCAACTTTCACATTCTGCAAAGACATGACAGGTATTCAAAAGTTTCTAAGACTAGAGCTTTATATGTTTGCTTTAAAAGTGTTACCAAAACTAAAACTATTAGCTAAGGACCTTAAATTATTGTATTGGTTTTGTCTTATTTGTTCTTCTGCTTGTTGGAAGTCGGTTTCTAAATGAACAGAACAGCTTTGTCTCCAAATTGCATTGTTTAGGTTATATGATGTATAGCAGAATATGTGAAGTATAGTGTTTGTAAACTTGAATTTAATACAGTTTGGTTACTTTTATATAAATGTAAATCTGCCTGTGTCACAAGTGATAATTTAGTAATGGTGTTAAAAAAGAACTTTGTGTTGCTGACATATTGACCTTGCTAGATATTGATGGGAACTTGTGCCATGTATTTTAATTTTAAACATTGTTTAACAAAAAGAGCATATCACAGGGTGTAACTAGAAGAGGGGAGATACACATTACTTGAAAGGTAATTTACATTATATTTCTACATTCAAAAGTATAAGCAGACACAGATGTCTTGAAAGATGATTTATATTACATTTCTAGTTCCCCAAGATGACTCACTTTCATAAAGCAGCCCATGAATAGCCAAAACATTTAATTATGGATTACCTCAAAGACACAGACTATGCATGTGGAATTTACTAATTATAACAAAAGGACAGCCAGTGGAGTTAATTCACTTAGCAGTATGGATTTCTTCATCCTGAGCAGGCTGTTGGTTACCTATAAGTGGATAGTATTATCTGTGTGTGTTTGTGGCTATTTTAATATAATCTGTTAAAATAAACAAGACACTAACTGATAGGAAGACACTTACAAATTGCATATTTTTTTTTACTAAAAAGTGTAGGAGAGAGAACACAGGTTACTTATATTTAAAACAAATTCTTCTTTTACAGTTAAACTGTTGTTCTTGACTCTACAGCTATTTTATGTAGATGATACCCATTTTGAGTGGTTAATAACTCCTGCAGTGTTGTATCTTGGTGTGTGTCACACTCAGGCCACCAAGATATATTTAGGACAGCATGACAGTTGATAATTTCCTACATTCATGCAATCAATCAGAATGTCATGGTAGGCACAAGCCAAAGGTTATGATAAGTTGATGCGTGTCACTAAATGTTCTTACACAGAACACGGTTTGACAGAAATTCATTAGTATATTTGTACTATACTTTGTGTAACAGGGTACTGGATTTACAAGCTGCCAGTTAAAGGTCTTCTTCAGAGGTAAAGTGGGGGCATGTGAAGGAGTCTGTAACTGTACACTTCCACTCTTGTGTCATGGTACTGAGCAAAAATATCACCTACTAATCAAGAAATTTTGGCAAGTACATTCTTCACGCATTTGCAGAAGTCTGTAAAGTAGTTTGAGTAGTAATAACAGTCCCATAATTATAGTAACGTACAAGGAAGGCTGAGTTGTGAAATGCTGACTGTATCTTTATAAACAAATTGATTAGAATTGGTAGACCGTTGCACTAGTTTGATGTTGAATAGCTGAACTATGTAAACAGAAGTCTGTTAAGGGTGCACACTGCATCTCAGATCAGTCTTAAATCATGTAACTTATCAAGCCATAGTGAATGCAGTTTTAGACAAATTAGAACTCAGTGGGGAAGTTGTAAGCAATTTCTTGGCTGAATTGCAATCGTCAGAGCACTGCATTTTCAAAGGGCATAATGTAGGGGCAGATTGAGAGGTACGATTACAAAGTTGACTTTGGGGAGTGATCTTTCAGTTTTGTGCAGTGTATCAGTGATTTTTGGCAGTTTTGCATATCCTCATAAACCAAATTTTGCACAAAGGCAAGATAACCTTATAATCTTGAATCAAAAACTAGGATTGTATTTTCAACTGTATTGTATTAAAGCTAACCTTTAACATTATATGGAGAAAATAACCTACATTTAGGAGGTTAATCACTGAAAAGTATTATCTAGTTCCAATTCCATGGCATAGATGGATAGAGCCCTGACTTAGAACTAGAAGACCTAAGTTTCAGTAGCAGCTTAGGTGCTGGAGGAACTGGGCAGGTGGTAGAAAGGAGTGCCTTTTTCTCAGCTTGCACACTCTGGGCAGGAGGGTGGGGAATCTGTCTGTGACCTGATGCTACTTCCCAATGAAGAGGGTAATCCTGTAGTCAAGGATCAGGGTGCCATTAAAAATTCAGCATAGAAGTGGCACTGGGAGTTGAACCTGCATGTGGTGATGGGCGTGGCACCAGAAGCCCCGCCTAGTTATGACATACCTTGGTGTGCAGGGCAGTGTATTAATGCTGCCAGCTGTTCTACTCTTGGCCAGCAATGGAGCACAGCCAACCCTAGGGCAGGGGTTATTAAACATTATTGTCATAAAGCACGCAGATAAAGGCGGTGTGGTGGTTGTTTTGAATACTAAGGATTATATAGCATTTATGTATGAATTTCTCTCAAATGAAAGCACATTTATGAAAGTGGAGATGACTGATGCAAAAATATATTTCTGTGGTTAACATGGTGATTTACGAAATGCAGTTAAGCAGTGATATATCAGTTGATCTTTTTAATTATCTAACTGTACCTTGTCCAATTATCCCGATTTTATATGGGTTGTCGAAAGTACACAGAAGTTTAACACACACCCCCATGAGACCTACAGTCTCTGGGAAGGGGTGGGTAACTGAAACTATCTCCCTCTGTCTGCAATCAGTATTAGGAAGTATGACAAACAAAATTAAGAGTTATATCAAGGATACTGGTGATTTTTGATTACACTCTATGAATGGTATGAGCAGAACACCGAAGTTGATTTCTTATTGGTAACTCTTGATATAACTTCATTATTTATGGTTATTCCTAATGATTATGGATTGATTGCTAAGTACAATTTTTTGTGACATAGCACTGACATGGACAATAGAAGTGTAGGTAATATTCAGCTGTGAGAAACAGTGTTAACAAGCAACAATTTTATTTTTGATGATCAACTATACTTCCAAAAATCAGGAAGAGCGATGGGAATTGCAATAGCTAATTGTTGTGCTAATACAGTACTAGATCAATGGGAAAAGCAGCATATGTATATATATATATATATATATATATATATATATATATATATATATATGTGTGTGTGTGTGTGTGTGCTAGTTCTGCTAAACATTACTCAAAACTGCTTTTTTACACCTGTTTTTGTAGATTTATTTATTTATTTTATAGCATTTGTTTACTGGGAAAGTCCACTGGCTTAAAAGAGCCTATTTTCAGGGGAGGCCCAGGGAGAAAAGCTCCGATAAGTTCATAGATACAGAAAAAAAAAACATTAATTGGTACAAAAACAGAAACAGTGTTACACACAGTGATTACAGTGATATATACAGAATATATACATAAAATCAGGAATTTAATTGGTTTGATTACAGTAATATATACAGAATATATACTTAAAAGCAGGAATTTAGTTGGTTTGATCACAGCAATGTATACAGAATATATACTTAAAAGCAGGAATTTAGTTGGTTTGATTACAGTATATACAGAATATATACATAAAAGCAGTAATTTAGTTGGTTTGATTGCTGTAATATATACAGAATATATACTTAAAAGCAGGAATTTAGTGGGTTTGATCACAATAATGTTTACAGAATATATATATATATATATAACGACTTACTACCCACCACATCGAACCACACAACACCACAACATAACCACGACACCACTAAACCACACAAACCATAAATAACACACACCACAACAAACACAACGACATACATACCACAAACCACAAACACAAAACAAAACACACCACACCACATGTACACACCACAAACCACACCACAAAACAAAACCAAACCACATTACACATCACACTAAACTCACACCCCAATCAATTAAATCACACTACTCCTCCTAACCCTCCCTCCTCCCTAACCCCACACACTTAACGCCCCTAATAGCGCCTAACCCCCCCTAACCCACTTACCCCTTAACCTCCTTCCCCCCTAACCCACCTTACCCCCCCCTTATGCTCCTAACCCTACTCACTTAACCACCCTATCCTCCCCTAACCCTAACTCACTTAACCCACCCACACACTGCCCTCGCACCTACGTCACGTACTAACGGCATACTCCACACAGCTTTCCCCATGGTCGGCATCTCCGGCGTTGGTGTTCATCCGTCGTGTGGTCTTCTGCATTGTCGATGTTCTGCCACTTTCGGGATTAGGTCGGATATATATATATATATATATATATATATATATATATATATATATATATATATATATAAATAAAAGAAATAATCTAGTTGGTGTGATTACAGTAATATATACATAATATAGTATATACAGAATATATACATAAAAGCAGGAATTTAGTTAGTTGCCAGATTAAGTCAATCAGAGAGGTATAAACACAGATATATTAATCAGCATTATTGTGCCAGTATCAACAAGTGATGAAAAAATGATATGGAGAAAGTATCATCAGTCAGTAGTAGCAAAAAGCATAGGAGTTTAGTTATCATATAAGGAGAGGGAAGAGGTACATAGCTAGGAAGAGTTGAGATGATTTTGTCAGTATTTGTTTGAAGGTATTGGTGCTGCCTGTGTTTCTTATAGAAGGTGGAAATGAGTTCCATAGTTTGGTGATGGTGAAGGAGTAGAGGAATTGACCAGCAAGTAAGGTGGGCCTTTCTATTTTTAGAAGTAGATGATTTTCAGATCTTAGTTGCCTGCAGGGTTGGTATCTGGCAAGTAGAGTTGAGAGAGCAGGACAGTCTGTGGGCCTGTAGATTATTTTGTGTGCTATAGATAGTTGGGTAAGTGACAGATGGTGAGGGAGTCCCAGATAGCCTAATTATTTCAGTGAGTTACAGTGGTGAGACGAGAATTTGGCCTTGGTGGAAATTTGGCTATTCTGTTGTAACACATATCTAGTTTGGATTTTGTAGAATTTTGGATATTAGTGAGGGAAAGGTGCACCATAAAGGAGAAGGTAATAAAAAGGTAGTTGCAAGGGCTTGTCTAGGGAAAGGTGCACCATAAAGGAGAAGGTAATAAAAAGGTAGTTGCAAGGGCTTGTCTAGGGAAAGGGGCACCATAAAGGAGAAGGTAATAAAAAGGTAGTTGCAAGGGCTTGTCTAGGGAAAGGGGCACCATAAAGGAGAAGGTAATAAAAAGGTAGTTGCAAGGGCTTGTCTAGGGAAAGGGGCACCATAAAGGAGAAGGTAATAAAAAGGTAGTTGCAAGGGCTTGTCTAGGGAAAGGGGCACCATAAAGGAGAAGGTAATAAAAAGGTAGTTGCAAGGGCTTGTCTAGGGAAAGGTGCACCATAAAGGAGAAGGTAATAAAAAGGTAGTTGCAAGGGCTTGTCTAGGGAAAGGGGCACCATAAAGGAGAAGGTAATAAAAGGTAGTTGCAAGGGCTTGTCTAGGGAAAGGGGCACCATAAAGGAGAAGGTAATAAAAAGGTAGTTGCAAGGGCTTGTCTAGGGAAAGGGGCACCATAAAGGAGAAGGTAATAAAAAGGTAGTTGCAAGGGCTTGTCTAGTAGAAAGGCTAAGAATGTGTTCATACTTGTAGAGCATCCCGAGCTTTTGGTGTTTTTTTATGTTATTGTTTATGTGTAGGTCAAAGTTAAGGTTTTCATCTATAATAATGTGGGACAACTTCTGTAGTGGTATTGTCTTGGGCTTGTATAGTGAAGAGTTTTTTTTTTTTTATCTAGGGGGAGTGGTTTTCTTAGGGGTAAAAATTACTAGTTTAGTTTTTTTTTTTTGGATTTAGGGGAAGATGATTGCTAAGCATCCAAGATTCAGTATAGATGATGGCATTCTGGGTGATTTGCTGGAATTCAGAGCTGGAACTTGCAGTGCATATTATTGTAGAGTCATCAGCATACTGGATTATGCAGCATTGTGAGAGAGTGGAATGAAAGTTATTAATAAAGATGCTAAATAAGAGAGGACCAAGTGTGGAGTCTTGGGGTACGCCCTGTGGAAGTGTTGAGGAAGGAAGAGTAAGATTGTTGCCATTTGGTGGATTGCTACCTATAGGAGAGAGAGAGAGAGCTATTGAAGCATTGCATTGTAGGGTAGGTGGGGAAATGTGGAGGGTAGATAGTTTAGAGAGGAGGATGGTGTGGGAAATGGTATAGAAAGCTTTGGAGAGGTCGAGCAAAAGAGAAGCAATTATTTCTAGATGATGTGTTCCTAGTAAGGAAGGGCAGGAATGATGAGTTGACTGATTTTGTGGAACATTTAAATGGTTCTACAAGCTTCTTAAAATTTAAATTTAAATTTTCATCAGACCAGATTGAATTTTTGGATGTAAAAATAGTGAAGGATAAGGAAAAGGTATCACAAGGGATAAGAAACTAAGAGTAATGCTACTCAACGCCAGAAGTCTAAACCTCAAGATGCACGCACTCAAAACTCTCCTTAGCATGGAGAACAACGATATCTGTGCAGTAACAGAAACCTGGTGTAGGGCTCCCGAGAGCACCCCAGCACTATCAGGTTATACCTCATACCATGCTTTTCGGCACCAAAACTTGGACCGAACCACAAAAGGAGGGGGAGTATCGATATTCATCAAAGATACCTACACCTCCAGGTTGGTGGCAAAGCACGAAGCATCAGAGACTATCCTTGTGCAACTAACAGTGGGTAAAACTGCCTTTCAGTTTATAGCCTGCTACAGACCACCCTCCCAAACCCAGGAACCCCACTCGGCCTTCCTGAGAACACTGGAAAATATGAAGGTCTCTCCAAGCACCATTATAACTACCCAAACATAGACTGGGAGCATTACTCTAGCTCCAACACCCTAACCCAAAGGTTCCTAGAATTTATAAACTCAAATGCTATGGAACAACTTGTTACCACTCCCACAAGAGGGGAAAACATACTGGACCTGATCATCACCAACATGGGGACTCTATGCTCCAGACCAGAAGTGTATCCCTCACTGGTAAGATCAGACCATAAACTAATCTCACTGGATATTCACATCCCAACCCCACCCCCTGCCCAGAAAACCACAGTGAAAAACTTCTCTAAAGCAAATTTCACACTCCTCAAAACTGAGGTGGAATCCTTCAAAGCCCCCTGGCCTGTGGAAAATACGGCCCAGACCACAGAATCCTTTATAAACGCATTCTATGAACACCTTCAGGAATGCATGGATCATGCGATCCCAAATAAAACCAAGACCCAATCCTGCAAAGGCAGACGTCCTGTCTGGTGGACCCCAGCCATAAACAAACTATACAATAGAAGGAGGAAGCTACTAAATGATAGAGCAAAATCCCAAAAAGGGAAGGCATCACTGATCAGTATTAGCAAAAAACTACGGGCACTCATAAAATTGTCTAAGGCCATCTTCAAGAGACAAATTGAACAGGACATTAAGAATAATCACAAGGCTTTCTTTAGTTATGTTAGGAACCTGGGTGGTAATTCCCAGATATGCTCAGAATTAGTCCAAAATGACAAAAAATACACTGAACCCACAGACATTGCCAACATCCTAGCTGACAGGTTCAGCGCAAACTCCCCTCCCACCAAAAGGGCAAATATCTATCCCAGCAGAGTGCTGCCCCTGACATCTCAGATGCTCAGGTAAGAGCCGCCCTCTCCAAAGCAAAAAACACAGCATCAAATGGGACCATACGGTGTCCTGGGCTGCGTCCTACATGAACTCCAAGAAGAGCTAAACCCAAACATAAAACTACTGTTCAATCTCAGCCTTACTACAGGATATGTGCCCAAAGAGTGGCGTACAGCAACAGTGGTCCCTCTCCATAAAGGTGGTGCCTCAACGGATCCTGGAAACTATCGCCCCATAAGCCTGACTAGCTTGGTCTGCAAAGCTATGGAAAGGATCATCATGGACCTCATAAATAAAGATATTGGGGACCTACAGACACTGGATCCTACCCAGTTCGGCTTTGTTAAGGGCAGATCCTGCCTCTTAAACCTGGTTGATTTCTTTGAAACAGTCACCAAGGCCATTGACGAGGGGAAGGTGGTCCACACAGCCTACCTAGACCTCGCAAAAGCCTTCAATACAATACCCCACTCGGGCATTATAGATAAGCTCACCAGCTTAAATATAAACCCCTATGTCACTAGATGGATTGCAAACTGGCTCAAGGACAGAAACCACATGGTTAGAATTGCTGGAGCCATGTCAGACTCCAAACCAGTTACAAGTGGTGTCTCACAAGGCTCAGTCCTGGGACCTCTCTTGTTCGGTATATATTTCTCGGAGGTACAGGCCAACACGGAAGGACTGTGGCTGACCAAGTTCGCAGATGACTGCAAACTGGTGCCATAATCGACTCTCCAGCCGACACAAGCATCCTCCAAAAGGGCCTCATAGAAACAGACAACTGGTGCCAGAGCCAAGGCCTCAAGCTAAATGTCAAAAGTGTATAGTCATCCCCTTTGGCAAAAACAAAGTGCCCACAAATTACCACATAGGTGGTAATCCATTAAGTACAGAAGAAGTAATTAGGGACCTGGGGACCCAAGTTGATAGCAATCTCTCATTTGACAACCACGTGGCCAAAGTGGTTAGATAAACATTTTATATAGCCCACCTAATCATGAAGGGATTCACATCTAGATCAGGGGAGGTCATCGTGCCTCTTTACTCATCCCTCATCAGGCCCATAATTGAGTACAATGCCCCTTTTGGGATGTACCTTACCAGACACCTGCAGCAACTGGAAAGACCCCAAAAGTACCTCACCAAGAGGATCATAGGGCTCAAACAGATGCCATATGCTGCCCGGTTAAAGAAACTCCAGCTCTACTCAGTGGCATACCGCCTGTTCAGAGGCGATCTGTGCCTGACGTATAAAGCCATGTCCAAACCGGAATTAATGGACATGCTGCACCTCAGAAAATCCACATCCCATCGAGCTACGCGCTCGTGAGACTTGAACCTCAGCACTGAAATAAATAGGACATGCTGGAGGGACAGATTCATAACCCAGAGGCTCCCTTCACTCTGGAATAAAATCCCAGTCCAGGTTAGGCAGAGTCCCTCATTGACTCTCTTCAAGAGGAATCTTGATGAGTGGATGGGAGATCGTAGGTTTACCCTAGGTATCACTTCTGTGTCACTGTTAGACAGAGGCACAGTATACTAACCTCGAAAAAGGGCATAGCAAAATAAATTTAAAATGGGTGGTGAAAGCCAAACACATTCTGGCTAGGCTTATAAATGCCCTAGGGCAGATAGCCTAGTATGAACCTATAAACCTATGAAAAGATCAATAGCAGCGTTTATAAGAAAAATGTCCATGCAAACCGTTATAAAAGCAGTGTGCATGCACGCCATGTTTTTGAGAGAATAGTTAAAAGTCAACTGTTAAGAGTGAGTAGTTTGAACACCGAACAAGATGAATGCAGTAAACAATGACTGAGATGATCCAAAAATTTCTAGCTAAAGGTAATGGTGAATGTAAACTAAATGAAGCTAGGGATAGGGTAGTTCACGATAGGGAGGGCGAAGCTAGACCGTATTTCAGTAAAAAACGATTATCTAATGAAAACACTGTAAATGCAGTAATACAAAGCAATGAACTGAGGTATGTTACTACATACAATGTTAGAACTGCTGAAGTTAGAATATTATAGTAAAAAATTGGCATATTCTGAAAGCAATGCCTGAACTCAAACATTTTATTGATGATAGACCAAGATATGCTTATAGAAATTGTAGTAACCTTAAGCAGAGATTATGTTACAGGGAGATGAAACAAGGTTATACTAGGAAAGAACAAGTGTCTAGAAAACAAGGCACCTTCCCATTTTATAACTGTAGTTGTAGCAGTTACATTCTGTAAGTTTATTCATCCAAAATCAGTGAGAGAATACACACTTTGCTGCTATGCAACATGTAATACCACAAATATTGTCTATCTTGCGACCTGCACAAAGTGTGTAGCTTTTTATTTAGGCAAATGTAATAGAAGATTAAAAGATCAAATTATTGAACATCAGTCAGAAATACAAATACTCATGTATTTGAATGTGGCCCTAGTCATGACTTTAAGTTCAGGGTTATTGATATCATAACTAAAGGCCTCAGAGAGGGAAACTTGAATAATACATTAGAAGTTAGGGAATATAATTGGATTCTAAGGTTAGAAGTTGATAAATACCCAGGGGTTAACAAAACTGTTAGTATAAATGCAATTTTACTGAGGAAAGAGATGCAGTATATAAATAATTAAGATGTTTTTTATAAATATTTTATGTTTTACTTTTTATATACATGAAGTTTTATTTGTATGTTATGGTTAATTATTTACTTGATTGTTGTAGTTTTATGATTGGAGGGGTTGTGTCACATGAATTTTTAATGATCTCTTTTAAATGTAATGCTGTGAATGGCTTATTTGAGTTGCACTGATGAAGGGCTATGCCTGAAAGCTATGCTGTGTTTTGTTGAATACATTTTTGCAGTTTCATTAGTTGACATTTCCTCAGCCTGAAGCTTGTTTTTGGATATACTTTTGTGTCTTCATGGTTGGTTCAGCGCTATCATTGCCTTTCTTTGCTGGCAGGGGATTCTTACCCAGGACACTGAGGTAAATGAGACCAATGGGAATAGACACAGAACAGCTGATGGTCAGCTAGAAGGTGCATAAAGTGGGCCAAAAAAGACAAACTTAGCATCTTGATAAACTTGCATTCTTTAAATGAGTTACATATTGCCCAGTCTCACCTACTAATTTCAGTATTCTCTGGTTAATTTGTCTATAATGTGCACAGTAACGGCACTATAATCTTTGTAAGAACTTTACCTGAGATAGAAGTGTAATCAAATTACAATGACACACTTACAGTGTGAAAGGGTCGCACTTGTTTTGAGATATGAATAACCAAGATGTAAATATATATCTATATATATATATATATATATATATATATATATATATATATATATATATATATATATATATATATATATATATATCTATATATATATATTGTTTTTTTTTTTTTTTTTTATGGTTTCACTTCAAATTCTCGAACTACTGAAATATTGAACTTCAGTAGTTCGAGACCGAAGTGTCGAAACTGCACTTGCGCGAATGTGCAGAATACCAAGTCCGAAAATGGCAAATGTGGAAATCTCGAGTGTAGATGTAGCTGGAGATTCAGGTAATTGATGTTTTACTATGGGTTTTGGGTAGGGATTTTAGTGTGTGTGAATGTGTTTTGAGGTATGGGTTAGGGTAGGTATGTAAGATTGTGAGTGTGTAAGTCTTGCGAGTGGTGGTATTTGTACATATGTGATGTGTTTTTGTGCAAGGGGAGTGTAAAATGTGTAGTGGTGTTTTTTGTCTGTTTGTGTTTTTAGTGTGACCTTGGAGTTAGTATATATAAGTAGTAGGGGTGCCCTGCTTATATGTAGGGTCAGCATGTGTGTTTGTTTTGTTGGTTTATAGTGTTGGGAGGAAGGTGTATGTGTACTTGTTTGTGTGTAGAGTGTATATGTGGGTAGTCGCGAATTTGAATTTCGCGCTTTTGGGGTTTTGGGTTTTCAGTTTTCGGCTTTGCAGTCTTGAGATACTGCATTTTGATATTTCAGTATTTCGGGATTGTAAAGTGAAACCATATACAGATATATATATATATATATATATATATATATATATATATATATACAGGTGTAAACACTTATGTATGTTGTAACATAGTGAGCTGGAACTACTGGGAGGTGCCTGGCAGGTAGTACCAATAGGGAAAGTAGGACTGCTGGCCAAATAAGAGTCTAAATAACTGAGAATTTTGTTTAATTCTTGTGGCTGTTAGGATTTGGATAGGGTATATAAGGTAGCTGGCAATTTAAACCTTCTCCTGTTGGCAGTTAATTATAACTATAACTAGTGGACATTTAAGTACTATATGACTGGCGGATAAACCAATATTGACAAAGTTGCAGTCTCTAAGACACTCACGGAATGTGCTATGGAGGAGTTCAGGAGAAACCTGCAAGAAGAAATGGGTACACTCCTGTCAGGAGAGTTGTGCCTTGGGAGACTGAGAGGGCTGCGAACATTTCCTGCAGGAATGTTGAGAAAAAAGTAGAGTTTTTGGCCGTTTGGTGTGAGTTGTTGGCTCCAAGGCATTCTACCAGGATTGCTGGTCCACACTGGAGCCCGTTTGATAAAATGCTTCTTTTTTGTGTGTGCATGTGTAACTGAAACTCCTGTTTATTTGTCTTCTTTATTTGATTTGTAATGCCTATTTGTGGGGGGACAGGAGGTGATTCAGCTGTTGCATTTTTATTAGACATTGAGACTCAAAAGACAAAAAGTGTTTAGCTGCTGATCCTTTGGCAGCACAAAGACAGAGAGCAAATTGTTTTTGTTATTATGAACTGTTACCTGTTCCTACTGCTGCAGAGAAAGAGAGAGCGAGAGCAAATTGTTTGTATTGCTGTGAATTGTTACCTTTCTGTGCTGCTGCCAAAAGGCGAGGGAACTTACCTGGCGTGAGAACTGTGAATAGTGGGAGAACCTCACCACTAAAGTATCTGTTGACTAGTTGGCCGTTTAGGATAAAAAACAAGACCAAATGTATTATTGTTTCATTTGTGCTGTGAAATATCTCATTTTGATGTTTATTTGGTTATAAAAGTTCCAGCTGTCACTATTCTTGCCAGAATTGTTTTATTTCACTGCACTAAACTTTGTAATTTTTATGTTTGAACAAAAGTGCCTGCATCCATTTTTTTTTACACTGCATATATTTACACAAGTGTGTTTTCATATATAGGTGTGTATACATTTATACATAATTGTATTTACTTTATTTTGACATTTGTTGACTGGGTTAGACTGACTGAGAAACAGCTCTTTTTCACCAGAGGCCCAAGGAGAAAAGCTCCACTTATATAAATAAAAAAAAATACACAAAATACTTTGACATAATTACTGCGTATAAAGGTTGTATGAAGAATTGTTTTATGTAGTCCAGTGCCTTTTTGTATTAAGCAAAAAGGATTCCTACATGGCTTATAAACAAAATAAACTAAGTCAATGCATAAAACGGAACAAACAATGGCAGAATTCCTTCTAGAATCAATTATGTCATTGTGTGTGTGTGTGTGTGTGTGTGTGTGTTTAGACACACACACGCACACATATTATCTTCAGCCTTATACAAATGTATTGGCTGTACCTACTGTTCCATTTCCAGTCTTAATAAGTTTGAGCTTTGCAGGAAAACTTTCATTTTAATCATTTGTGTGCATTTTTATACATGTGTTTATTAACAAGAGAGTCGTTCTGACGCATATATTTATATAAGTATTCAGTAATGCATGCATATAAGAAGAAGCAATCCTGAAAGAAAGTGCCCATTTTGAAAGAAGGCAGTTATAACTGCAACTAAAGAGGAAGGGAACTGGTTGTGTACTTAGGTTATTTAAAATGCATTATTCATCTTTGTGGTAATTGTTTTTATACTTTTTCCTCATTTATGTTCTACATTATGATTTTGTAATTTACTTAATAAAAAGGGATGATTATGGTACCTGCTGTGTTTAGTTTTACTGCTATAATCATTCACTTAAAACTCGTTTGTGATAACAGCAAATTTTTACACAGATCAGTATTAAACTTTTTTAGGTGCAGAAAAAAACTGCATTTTTATCAGAGTCGTCACTTATCAGCATTGTGGTTTCAATACTGCAGCATCACATTTTATGTTTTTTAAGCCAGGTATGCAGATTGCAAGACCTAGATGACAACATGCCTTTCAAAACAAGTCTCCTATTCTGCAGACAGAATGGAATACTATTTTGTGCACTAAGGAATTATGGGTTCATTCCATCGTGATGTTACTGCAGAAAGTTTTAGCTGCAAGGAAATTTTTAGGAGGCCATCCAAATAAAAATAAATAAATAAATAAATAAAATGCAAATTGATGAAATTCTTTTTGCACTAAACTAATGCAGTTTCATACTGTTTATGCTAAAGGGTTTATTCCCACTCACTGTGTTACTTGTTCACATTTCCTGCAAAACCTAAGTAACAAAATCATTTTAAGGTAAGTGTGCAATGTGACTAAGAAAGGATGGCCAAATACTACAATGTATAAGAAGAAGCATTAATTCAAGCGAACAAGGAGATAATATCCGTAATGTTATAACAGCTTAACCTGAGTGCTGTCTGCATACAGAGCTCATTGGAGAAATGGTCTCCCTAGGACATAGGCCATGCACAGGAGGATGGCAAATGATGCACAGACTGCATCATAAACCATGCAGGAAAGAATTAAAAAGCCTTATACGTGCAGGGGGGGTGGGGGGGGGGAGACTGTGGATATGACCGAAGCTTTTTAGTACCTTAGGTGAATCCCTACAATGCAAATGGGCATCATCTTTGTTAAAAAAGATATTTCAGAAAAAAGGGGGCATTTTGAAGGGATAGTGTAGGTGGCTCAAAAATGTATTGTTTCATAGAAAGTGAGGGGGAGAAACTGGAGTTAATATTGGTGACAATTCATCAGGGTGTCAAACAGGTTTCCTTTGAGGACTTGGCTACAGTTAAGCCTTTACTTAAACATAGCGCCTTAGTTGCTCAACAAGTGAGCAAAGAAGGCGGATCATTTCGCCCTTGTCTTCAGCCAGAATCTGTATATCTGCATTCATATGTATACCTGTCAGAAGTGTAATTTGTAAAGTTTAGGATGCATCACGGCAGTGCAAAAATCATAGTTTGAATTCTTAGAATATAACATAATTAGTAAATCCCTGTAAAAAGTGTATATACACTGAAGACTAACCAAAGCATGTGTTTTTAGTCTGCTAACCTTTTCTCAATGCATCCAGTATTTGTACACAATCTGCACCAGTGTTGCTTAGTTTTTGTAATTTTCAGTTTTACTGTTCTATGTTTGATTTCTTTTTTTATCTTTTCACCTGGGATGAATTTGAAAATGGTGCATGCTGATCAAAGAATGAATGAGTAAATCAAATGCATTTGCTGACATCTGCTCTATGTACCCAGCTAAAAAGAACTTTTCACGCTTCTAAATGTTACTTATCTGACCTATTATTTTGAGAGAATGCAGTTTTGCTCATCAGATTTAGAAATAAACCATATCCTGTTCATTCTGTTCTTGCTTCACTCTTTAGCAATGTCATTTACATTGTATTAGTTTTTTTTCACTGCAAAGGTACCAGGCATGAAAGGTGCTACCCAGCCTTGCATTAAAACAATTGTTGCTGTTGTTTGAGGCCTCTTATGCTTAAGAGATTGTTATTCTCAAACGTTTGATCGGATTTACTTTTATGCAGCTAAGTGATTATTACTAGTACTAGGAAATGTTTATTTATTATGTTTCATATGGCTTCATTCGATGGAGGTCATGCTTATTATCTGGCTTGCAGACTTGACTGTTGATGACCGTATAATTGTGGTCAGTGCCATTGCTTCACAGAGTTTAGTGCTTAATTTTAGTTACTAGGAGGCTTTCTAGGCGGAATCTGTATTTCCTTCTGTTGTTTATGTAGTTTTTCACTGAGTAATTTAGTTTCCTTCTTCATCCCGAAGGCATTCATATGAGTAAGTTGGTGATTATATAAATTCCTGTGTGTATGTGTGTGACATCCTGTCTTGGATTGGTTATCTGCCTTACACCTGTGGAGTGCCATTTTGAGGTTCCAGAATCCCCCATGATAAGAAATGGGCTAAGTTAAACAAATTAGAAATCATTATCTGGAAAAAAATAATGAAATGAGTGTGAAGCTGTCCAGCACAGACTAAAACAGTAGTATAACAACTGGAATAATAGAAGTAATACAGAAAAGTCGTCTCTTCTCATTCCCTTCTGGAAGAAAATGCCATTAAAGTTTTGTAGCATTCTTCCGCTTGCAAAATCCTTAATCTTTTGCTGTCGTTTATCTGATTGTATAAAAAGTAAAAGTGCTGACATGAACTACTCAGGCATGAAAAAGAATACTGTCCACATAAAGTAACACCAAATAGAGACTCTCAGACTCACAGCAGTCAGGCATTTGCAATATTAAGAACTCGTTCAGACCAAATAGTGTATTGGTTACCAAGGAACTTTGTGGCTACCCCAGCCTGTTCTGAGTTAGAAATAGTTTACTTCGGGCTGCCATATTGCAAAGCAGTTTCCTTTTCTTTATATGTTTGATAAGTTGCTAAATGTATGCCTGTAAATCAGTAGTCTGCTTTTTTCCCCAACTGTTAAGAATTCCTTTAGATATATTTTGCGTACTCAAAAAAAAAAAAAAAAAAAAAAAAAAGGTAACCAGCAGTGTTTTTTGTTCAAAAAGTCATTATTAACTGAGTAAGATGAGATGTAAGGATATGTTCCTCTTGGACTTTAATCTTTCTTTTTCACTTTTACAATGTTTTAAGGCTTTAAGAAAATATTTGAGGAAATAATGTTGTTATCTGTCTTTCGGGTAAGGGGTCGTCACAGCGGAACTCCAGTCCGCTAGTGATTGGCAGTAGATTTTTACGAAACGCTAGGTGCCAGCTCGATGCTCAACCTTCAACGAAGGCACGCACATTTATGCATGCATGTCTTTCGAACGCTACCCAACCGTGGGGAGGACATGCAGACTCCACACAGAAGGTACTCCCAAGTCCAGCCGAGAATCGAACGGGAGAACCTGTTGCTGTGAGGTAACAACGCTACCTCCGTACCACCGCAGCATTCCTGTACTAGTGCTAACTGAGGCTTTCAGTGTATTATCCCACTTCTCCAGTGTTTTCAGTTACCTTTGTTTTTATTTTAACACATGGTATGTTTAAATCTGTAAATATGTGAAGATCGTGGGTAGTGTTTTTAAGATACTTATTGAAAATATGTAAATACTGAAAAATCAGCAAGTAAATACCACACCAGTGTTTTAGCTGCTATGGAAAATTTCTTTGCAAGTGTTGGAGTAAGACTGAACAATAAAAAGCTTTGATGAATGCACACACTGCCTGATTTTTTAAGACAGAATGACACAGATAGTCTGAATTTGGCATTCTGATTCCTGGTTATGTTTGGAATCAACGGTGTGACATATGCTTTGATGAACAGTGTGATGATTTAAAATGTGATACAGGTACTACAACTCACAGCAGTTATAGGCTGTGATGTTAGGTATGATGTCTGTTTCAAGAGATGTTCTGTTTGATGTTTGTTTCTACAGCAGTATTTGTGGCTGTATATTCCACTCTGTCCCTTCTGAAATGTTAGAGTAGCCCATGTAACACATTTCTGATGGGTGGCACAGACGTACATTAGTTATTGTTTGTCCCCCACAGCACTTGGCTGTCCGTTTCAGTTCTTTACTGGGGTGCCTTCTGCATAGTATACCCATGTCTTCCTTGTGTCTATGTTGTTTTTTGCAAGCATCTGTGATTCCCTCCAAAATCCCAAATACATACGGATGGAAGAATTAACTGTCCTCTAAACTGACTTAAGGTGTATGTGCAGTATATACTGTCAGTATGTGTGTATGTTATGGTATCGGGTAAAGCAGAAGAGATCCACCGGGCCATAAAATAAAATAGTCTTATAAAACAGAAGGGAAAATACTTGTGCAGACTCATATATATACAGTTGAAGCAAAATTGCACGTTGTGTGTGTGTGTTTTTTTGTTTTGACATTTGTTTAATCGACCACATTTGGTTGACAGATGTAGATGGTTGACAGGTGTGTGAGATCAACCTTTCCCCAGGATTGTGTGATCTCGGAGTTGTTATATGTAATTAATGGGGTGTGGGGATAGGAGGCTTGCCTCTCTGCAAAAAACAATATTATTTGTTCTTTTTTTTTTTTTTTTTTTTTTTTGTATGTGTATAAATTGCATGTCCCAATGTTCTTTCTCAGCATAAGTCTGATAATGTCTAGACGTTCAGGTTGTCGACCTTCTGAGGTCGACATATTGGCTACTCAAGTAAAGTGAGTAGACCCATACATATGTATCTGTATATGGTCAAAGTGTATTCTTTTCCAATGCACTTTGTTCAAATTATTCTTAGCAAATGAAATGCAATTCAGAAACAGGGAATGGAAAGGAGGTATTTCAGTGAGGTTGCTTAATACTCTTTTGTGGAATGCCAGGGGGGTGGAGGCTGATTAAGAAGGAATCTTTGTCCAGTCATTTCTGTTTCACACCTCCTGGAGGACATTGTCATTTGAATGCCACTATGTATGCTTCAAGGCCATCCTCCCTGGTATGCTTCTTCAGTGGAAGAAAAACAAAAAATAGCTTAACATACCAAGATGAGCACAGAGTTTTTAATGCAAGCAATTCACAGATATAAGGTACCTGAAGAAGATACTTAGCAAATACACATTTGTGTTCTGTATTAAATACATTATATCTGGCCTCCAGACCTACTTACCAAAAGGGATAAAGTGATGATAGAGAGGGATTCAGATAGATCATAAGTATTTGTATGTACAGACTGTCTCTATGTGATTGTTTTTGATTTGTGATAAAGAAGAAAAGGGTATTAATAGAAAATAGCCTAGTGTTGGTCGCAACGAGCATTACATTGGACTGATTATATTTCAGCAGTAGTTCTCTGAAATTCAGACAATGAGTAAGATCTCTTAAGTTCTTAATGAAATGATGGATTTTGTACACTTCAAAATGAATCACTAGCACAATAGACAGAGATGAATATTGCTAAATATAAGTTAGTTGGAAGA
Source organism: Protopterus annectens (assembly GCF_019279795.1). Lineage (NCBI taxonomy): Eukaryota > Metazoa > Chordata > Ceratodontiformes > Protopteridae > Protopterus > Protopterus annectens. Next base: position 1,305,769,343 of record NC_056735.1, read on the forward strand.
GATGAATAAATATAGAAAAGCAAATTCTGTAGTTCTGTCAGTATCCCTTCTAACTTACTTTCTTCTCTTCATTTATTCTTTAATATAAACAGAATTTAGAAGGAAAAAAGGACAGGTTATGCCCACATGAGTTTTCTTTCTGTAGTCTTTTATACCATCCAAATTGTGAAGAGCCTTCCTTATGACATTGTAGAAATCAGTGATTGTTGTCCTTGTAATGTAGAGGACAGTCAAGAATCTGTGAAATGGAGCCCTGGAGCCAGCTGGATGAACTGTGTATGTACTTGGGCTCAGTCCAAGAAAACTGTGTGGCTATGTGAAAGATGGAGGTCAGGAGCAGTGCCATTGAAGTGGAGTGAACAATATGGACTACAATAGGTTGCACTCTCACATTGGAATCAGACTCTCTAGACTTGGTATTTTGCGTATTTTCTTGGGAAGGAGACAGAGTTTGTGTGGAAGGTTGAAAAGTGCCAACTAGATATACTTGCTGTTATCTTCTTGCAATGCACTGGTTTGAGAATCATACCTCCAAATATTCCTGCTGTAAAATCCCATCCTGTGGAAGGCCTCTTTTAGGTAACGGAATGCTCACTAACTCAGTGCCTTAAGTCCAGAGTTTGTACTAATAGATGCAAAGGTCATCTCAGTAAGGCTTTGAGATGCAGAGAGTAACATGCTTGCCTTTTGTTTCTCCATGTACACCTAATAACTATTTGGAATATTCAGTCTCCTTGGAGACAATGGTATCAGTGCTTATACCCCCTACTGATTCTGTAGTTTTGCTGGTAGTCTTTAGCATTCATCTGAGGAATGCTGGGAATGGCTTGAGGGCTGTGATTGTTAGAAAAGGCTTGTCTGACCTGATCCCAAGTGGTGAATTTATTGATATACTGTGCTACTGATAGATTTTATCCCCCCCCCCAAGCAAAAGCAGTTATTTTGATCTTTTCTTGTCAAGTTATGTTTCAATAACTTAAATTATCTGTCAGTTGTAATGGAGAAGTCAGATTTTGAGGTTTCATAGGAGAAATATATCTAGTAGCAGAGAATCTTATACTACTCATTGATAATCACTTCATAGTCCTGTTATTAGAACTGAGGCCACATATTGTGGGCACAGGAGTCAAGAGAAGTGCCAAACAAGCCTTCTGATCATCACTTTTGGCAAGTTGGAATGGACACCTGGGGTGTCAGCTGGATTGACCTGGTAAATTCAGACATGTAACAAAGATATTGGGTAGAATGACTATCGGATATATGTGTGGAATGAACTGAACTCCCACTTCCTAAGGAACATTTGCGATATGCTGGTGATATGGTGTCAGAATATGCCCCTTTAATGGGCTGTGTCGTTGATGTGTCAGCAAGGAGCTGCAGCCTTGAGGTGGTCTGTTCTTGTTCTGCTAATAGTAGGATGCAGTACTGGACAGAAGAGACGAGTGAAGTCATCAAGCTGAAGAATGATGCCTTTGGTGCAGTGATAGCTGGGAGGGGAGCTTTTTCTTCTTGTAATGGGTACTAATAAACCAGATAGGCAGCTTATGTGATACTTATAAGGTACCGGCATGGAAAGGATCTGACAGGACCGCATAGAATGACTTAAACAATCTGGTAACTCAAAGAGTGAGAAGGACACATTGCTCAAGCTGTTCTCAGGGAGGGTGAAGAAACATTGACCTCAAGAGGACATTGTTTGGAGGTGGAAAGAAACACTTTGAAGACTTCTTGTGCCCAGATAACATGTCTGCCACAGTTCAAGAGGCAATTGATGGATCCGGGTGTCTTTCTAAATGTGGTCGTTGCAGCAGTTAAACATTTTAGAGTTTACAAGGCAACAACAGAAGATGAAATCTGTCTGAAATGCTGACAGCAGTGGATATTGTTCCCATATTTTCCCTCCTTGATCTTGATGCCTTTAAATCATCATTTCTGTGGAAGGTGAGGAAGGTGCTTCTGAGTTGCTGACGTGCTTGGTGTCCCTATTTTCATAAGAGCGATGGGATGATGTGACCCAATTTTTTAAAGAACCGTGTTCCTTAACCTTCTAGCTGAAGACTGCACCAAGATTTTGTAAAGGCTTCCTTTGGTAGCTGAGCTTTGGTTTCAGGATGAGCATTGCGGATCCTGTACTGTAGGATAACTCTTTGTCTTTGTATGGATACTGGAGAGGTCATGGTAGTTTTCCATTCCAGTCTGCATGTAATTTATGGGCCTGGGAAAGGCATATGACCATGAATCATGCATGTTTTGTGGGAGGTGCTCCAGCAATATGGGGTCTGAGGGTCACCTCTGTATGTCATTTGGTTCCAATGTTTGCAGACCAAACATTGCACCTAGTTTCTATCTTTCTAGTCAGGTGAGCATAGTACTCTGCTGTGGGTGCATTTTTCCCCATTGCTGTTTATGGCTTTCATTGACAGGATGTCAAGATACAGGCAACATTCAGAGTATATTTTATTGGTATTGGAGGGCTGTTTTGTTGTTGTTTGTAGAGAAGTTTCTTCTTCTAGCTTCTGTTACGTAGGTTCATGTCTGACAGTTAAGCATTTAGCATTGAAATTAGCACCTTCAAGTCAAAGGTTATGGTTATGCTGCTCTGTGCAGGTAGGCGGAGAGTAGCTACCCCAAGTATATAAACATTTAAGTATTTTAGGGTCACAGGTTTGGGCAAATGAATTTGGAAAACTGAGCAGCAAATGGGTATAACTGTAACAGTAGTGCAGACTGTGCACTGGACAGTGATGATGAAGTGAGAACAGAGTTTAGGACAAACAGCTCAGGATACTAGGCAGTCTGCATCCCAATCCTCCCTTATGCTTGAAACTTTTGACAATGACCAAAACAATGAAATGATAGAAGCAAGCAGTGGAAATGAGGTGATTCTGTAGCATTCCTGGGCTCAGTTGTGAAGGTGGAGGGAGGAGCATAGCAACCTGAGAGGCTATTGGGCTTGCTAATGTGGGTCGCTGATCCTGTGGGTGGAGAAAAATCAGTTGAGTGGTTTCAGCTCCTAGGGAGGATATTCCTCACATTGGAGGTATGTCACACACACAACCCACTTGGAAGGAGGGTCTGTGCCAGATCCAGGACATTAAAGACATTCTGTCACTTGGCTTGCCTTGGAGTGCTTGTGGATCTTGTAGTATTATGTGAGGACTCTTGCTGTGGCTAGAGAAGTCTGCTTTGTCCTGCTCAGCTTGCAACCCCTATGACCTTCACCAGGGTAAAGGAATTATAGAAGGGAAGGATGGTGTATATAACTTGGGCAGGCTTATTCCATTGTTGATATGAGCTCATAACTGAACATGGAATCACTTACATGCACAAATGAAAGTCATATTGGGTCATGCACAAGTGAAAGTCATACTGGGTAAGGAGTGCATTTGCTGGGTAATATCACCAAGTGTTTTTCTCACCTTTCTGTTTATGCCATGTGCTAAAGTGGTAGATCTATTGCTATTCACCATACATTTTAAATTGGTCAGGCATGAAGACTGTGTAAATAAGAGGAGTAAAGCTAATTCTGTTGTTTAATTAACAGCATGTCCTGTAGTAGAAACGTCTTATTCTGTCCATCATTTGAATGTCATGGTGATGCGGTAGCATTGTCGCCTCACAGTTAGACGTTGCCCGTTCGATTCTCAGTTAGACTGTCTTCTGTATGGCGACATGTGTGAACGGGCGTTCCTTCGTTGAAGGTTGTACGTTAGGCCCGGCAAGCTAGCACGTAAAACTCTACTGCCAATCATTAGCGGACCGGTGTTCCGCTGTGGCGACCCCTAACCGGGAAAAGCCGAAAGACACAAACAAAATGTTTAACTTTAATTAGATAAACATTTTCATATATGTTACATCAGAGAAATAACTGTATTTTTGAAGGGTTCTCCCTGTACCTGAATAGTAACTAGAAAGCCCAGTGTTTAAAACGCAATCAGCTATTGTGTGTTGTGGCAGTGTTGTGTCTTTGTCATATGATACACTGTGTTTGTATTTCATCAAAATGACTTAAACCACTGCAATATTTTTAAAAAAGCTCGTAAAAGTATTTTTCTTTAGAAATTCATATATGCCCCACATTTGAGGCAAACTTCAAGATTTTCTTAGAAGAATCATTTATTAAAAGAGAATGTAAACCATGAAACAATGTGTATTAAATAAGGAACCTTTTTTTTTCACTTGTCAGACATTTTATCTGGTGTTGCAACACATTTCTGGTGATCCAAACTCCATGCTTCTCTTGTCACTAGGCTTTAATTATGTTAAAGTTTTCACATTCTGTTCTAGAAATTATTGGCTGCCAAATACAATACAGAGCAGTTCAGTCCCATGTATAAGTAATTAAAAAAAGAAAAACAAACTGAATTGACATTTTAAAGTTTGGAATCATACAAATGGAAACGTAAGAGATTTTTCTCTTGTGTGAATTGAGGTCATAGTCATCCCATAGGTATTATAGTATTGCAGATTGTTCAGAGCCTCTCCTGTGACTTTTTAACTGGAAACATCTGATTGAAATGTTTGGTAGGCTGATTTTTATATAGTCATGCTCCATGAAGCCATACATTACTTAGCAGATGTAACAGCTTCAGAGATAGATTTATTGACTTAATTCAACTGTTTTTATAGCATGTCTTTATTAATACATTTTAATATCAGGTGGCCCTCCCTATTTTGGATTATGTTAAATGCTATGTTTGGAGCACATCGTCTGATTTCTGAGCCCTGTGCATTGGGTAAGTGTAAGTATGTCCACTTCTCATATTCCTAACCCAGTACTTGTCTGATTTTTCTGTTTCTTTCTTTTTTTTTTTTTTTTCATTTTCCCAAATTCATGAGCTGAAATGCTTGATGCTGGGATATCCTATGAAGACTTATATTTTGCTGGGAGGGGTTGCTCAACCATTGCAACATTTGTTTCTTTTTTTGCCAGTCACACAGTTTGGATTTTGCTGCTAATGTTTATCACGAAAAAGTTCCTGCATTTGAGACCCAAATCACTAAAACCTTCCAGATCTTGCCTTATTCTCAAGATGATGAGCCTGGGGTCATGAACTCACTAACTGGAAGTGAAATGTAACAGGAAGCATTGCTACAGTTTCCGGCTTTTCAGCATACTGCCACAGAAGAAAGAAAATATCAAGGCTTACTTCTGCTCTTTCACTGGGACTTGTGAAGCTAATAGAATTTTCTGGAAAGTCTTTCACTCCTCAGCCATATTCTGCTTTTGGTATTGTCTGTGGATAGTACTTTGCACGTGGATGGGCAGCAAGCATCACTCACACAGTCCTATGCAACTGCCAGAACAATGAGAGAAGGTAAGGAAGTCTGGAGGCCCGGTACCACTTGTATACTTCTCTTGCCAGGTCCACTCACAAAATAACACTGCATTCCTCTTGAGTTGTGAGCTCCCCCTTGACTAACAGAAGATTATTATTCATCAGTGGCCTATGAAATGAGAGCAGTAGATGGACTTCAGACTATCACCTTGCAGGACTGCTTATTTAGGGTTTGCTCCTCTTCTTTTGTATTCATGCCTAGAGCTGATCAATGGCCAGCTTGCTAATGTGGAGCAGTCTTTTAGTCCCCTTATTTTGGCTCAGTGGTTGAATTTTGGGCCAGTTTTTCCGTATGTTTCTCCCAATGTTAGACTTGTAGGCCAGGGTAGATGAGACTCCTCCTGGTCTTTTTACATCTTTTGGGTCCACAGAGTTAGCTCAGCCTGCCTTGCTGTGGAGTTAGGGTAAGAGATGAGCACTTTCCCCCTCTGTGTCCTGAGAAGTGACTCTGATGACCAAGATGCCCTTGTCTTTTTTTGAGGAGGAGAAGAATAATGAAACTTTGCCTCAGTATAGCTCTCCACTAGATGATTCCTGCTTTGGAGAGTTTATCAGTTTGATGAAAATTATTTATACTGCCTTGTAGCTTCTCTGTGTCCCACCTAAACTCCCTTATGCATTGACTGGTTAAGAAGAATAAATACTCCTGAATTATTTCAGCTGTGGAATTTCTCCTAGAGAATGCCCCTTGTGTAGCCTGGAAGAATTGGGATTCTGCTACCTATAGTGTTAAGATGACTGATGCCCTCTTCAAGATCTTGAAGTAAACATATAAATTTATCCCTAAGTATTGTGGGCTGAACTCCTATATAATGTCTTCTCCCTAGATTAGGACTCAGTACCTGTAACACCAGCAGATGTTTTTCATGTTTCACTGTTGCAGTCCTGACAGTTGGGATTTCCTGCTGTGAAAGCCCTCGGCTGGCCTGACTACCAGAGAAACTTATTTTGCCTCCCAGGCTGGCAGACACCTCAACTGATGTTAGTATGCTCAGGTGTAAAGGGAGCCAGCCTGCATCATCACTTCAGTCTTTTCTTGCTGCTAGAGCCCGAAGCAGACTTCAAGTGTGTCGGTTGATCCGCACCAGAGAGGCATTGTCATTCGAAAGATAAGTACACTGTTGGGAAACAGTTTTCTTCTTTGACTCCTGTCAGATAAAATTAATAATTGTCTCTGCTGTGGTAAACAAATTCCATGCAGAGACCTCCAAACACTTTGTGTAACTTGCTTAGGCCCAGACCACGCCATCCCTAACTGTTGTTTCTACATTTGGTTTAACACTAGAACTGTAACTCTAGAGCAGAGTTTTTTAACTCATTTTCTGAGGCAGGAATCTGAGCAATCATGTACTATGGCATCTGTTGGTCGTTCCGAGCTCGATGCACCTAAATGCAAAAAAGACAAGAAACAAAGGCCTAGGTCCATGGATGACACTCACAAGCCCCCTGACTCACCTATTTGACTTATGATTGTTGAAGAAGGTGAGGCGCTTTTACAGCCCCCTTCAACCTTTGATCCTATGACCCAGGTCTCTGTTGAGACCCTTCGGCTTCTACAGTGTACATATTCAGCCACTGTAGTGCATCTGCAATCTAAAGAGTCATGAGCCAAGGCATTGGACACTCCTAGGCCTAGAACTAAACCCACACCAAAGAAAGGCATTGTGGCAGGATCTTTGCCTAGGCCTACAGGCTCCCAATTTCAGGGACACCAATGGGATTTAAAAAAAATTAGCAGAAGACCTCATTAATATTGTGAGGTCCAGAGAGAATTCAGGGGATATCACCCAAGTGAAAAGAAAGAGACATCCTTCCTGAATTTCTCCCTGACCCTCTGCACTCAGAAGAAGAGTCTGATTTGGAGGGTTCTGCATCTGAGGAAGGCCCTGCTTACACCTCTTATGAGGAATCAGATTCAGAGGAAATTCTCCCCTCTGCATCTCCGCCTGAAGACCTCACCTTTGGTGAGACTCTTCATGTTGTGATACAATATTTCCAGTGGGATGCAGAAGAATACCCACAGGCCAAAAAGAGAGTAAGGGAATTCTTATACCTCACTGAGCACAAACTCCTAGCTATCCCATCTATCCTGGAAATAGTGGAAGATGTATTTCAGGATGCTTCCTTACATCCTGAGTCACTCCCTCCTGCACCCAGAAAGCCTGACCACTTTTACAGGGTCTAGGACTCTCATAAATATGTGTTCAAAAACCCAACTGCTGATCCTGAACTGGTCACACCTGGCCCGTGAGATTTAAGACCAGTACCTCTAGAAACCCTTTACCTACTGACAAAGAAAGTAGGGCTCTTGATAGATTTGGAAAAAAGTATACACTTACATCACCATGAGGGCCCTCAATTATCAGTTTCATATGAGCAAATACCAGCAAACAATTCTTGACCAACTAAAACAAAAGCTAACTGGCCTAGAGGATAAAAACATTTCTAAGGAACTTTTAGACTTGTGCCATTCCAGTTTTCAAGTGGCAAAACACTCTTCGCTGTGGATATGATGGCATGGAAGCCTCCTACAGGGCAGCGGACACTGGCACAGTGATCAGGAGACATGCTTGGCTTAGGGAGTAACCCCTCCCTTAACAGGTAAAAGCTAATCCCCTGGATGCCCCCCTTTCCAATGAATGCCTTTTTGGTACAAAAGCTGAAACAGTCCTCAAAAAGATGGAGGAAAAAGCTAAATCTATGTAAATAGTTAAGGTCTTTGTA